>NC_057862.1:514533181-514839651 GCF_019393635.1 Dromiciops gliroides
GTTCTGAACATATAGTAGATAAGGATATTTTTTAAAAGGACATTGGTGTATTAATAAATAAACTGGGAAAGTTTTAATAGTTGTGAAGCTAAATGAAAGCTGAGAAACCTACAATATTTCATACAATTATAACATTAAAATAGTAAAGGTAATTCCAGGGTCAAACTTTTTACACAGGGAGAAGGGAATCTTAAGATCTTCAGGCCCTACAAAGTTTAGATTACTAAAGTAGAGAAGGTTCAACTGAAAGATAAGTCAATTCTTAGACTATAAGAACAGAAACAACACAATTATAGTACCAATGTAGCTACTCTATTATTCTTTATAGTACCAAGCACTCCCCTTATCTTCTCACTGTAATGAAATGCCCCCAAAGTTTATACAATTAAAAACAAAATAAACTTTAGTTGTAGGGTAGGGGTGTGATGAGTGTGAATAGATCTCTATACACCCCCCACAAACATGCCCATATATATATATATATATATATGTGTGTGTGTGTGTGTGTATGTGTTTGTATGTGTTTGTATGTATATGTAGATAGATAGATAGATAGAGTGTATGTATATGTGTGTTTCTGCATCCAGGTTACACAAAAAGCATAATAAAACACAAAGTTTAGAAAGTTTGCATTCAGGCAATAATTAAATGCACAAAGAATATTTTTTCTATTGTGTTTTATATCTTGATTATTCATTATCATTAATCCATATCCTTAATATTGGTAATCCAGGAAATTAAAGTGTGTGTTCCCTGTGTGAGGGGTGGGGCTGGGAATGACTGAAATAGTTGCTAACTTTACCTTATTCTACAATTATGGTGGGTTTTCTCACAAGAAGAAATATTTTGAGATGTATTAGTTAGTCTTCCCCTATCATACCAAGAATAGTTGAAGACACTGACATAAACAAGGGGGGCATTACTGAAGTATGAGGAAATGGAAAGATATATAATGGAAGAAGAAGGATAAAAATGAGGGACTTCTCAGATTTGAAATGCATAACCTTTGTTATCAGTTTAGGTTTCCCAATATGTAGTCTTGTTACTGATACTCATGCTGAGAGAATTAGAAGAGAGCATAGCTCAATCTATCCCTATGGAATTCACAACATATGAATCCTGTTCTTAGAACTTGGCTAGTGGTGTATGGGGGAGGGTCATCTACTCTATGATCTTAAATCAGACCTTGGGCAGTATCTATAGCTCAGCAATTGAAACAAAATGCTTTTTAAGACCCATTAAGTGCTCCAATAGTTCATTTCAAGTTTCTCATCAGAACAAATTGATCTCCTTTGGGAGCTAAAGAGCTGAAGTCTCCTTGAGAAACAGTGTCTTGTCTTTCCACTGCCATTCCTAATGACTCGTGTCACCAAGAAGGATTTCTGCCATTAAAAAACATTTCTAAAATCTAACCATCCTGGGCTAGTGCTCATGAAAGATTTTTACTTTAATATGATTTCAATCAGTAGCATTCAAGGATTCCAGTGCAAATGTCCACTCTGGCATCTAATGGTTAAGTAATTCAATAGTGTCAGGCGCTATGCTGAAAAATGAGCATTTCTGCCCCACGAACACAAAATATTATATCTGGAAGGGATCTTAGAGAATATCCTGTCCAATACACTCATTTTATAAAGAAGAGAATTTGGTTCCAGAAAAGGGAAGTTGCTTGACTGAGGTCAACACAGGTTACATAGGCAGTAGTAAACTTAAGAGATAATACTTGAACCAAGATGATCTGACTCCAACTTGGCTGCCCCATGATTTAAAAAAAAAAAATCAACAGAAATTCTCCTTTGTCCACTGTATAAGAAAACATGAAAGAAGATAAAAATCTATTTATTTCAAATCCATGAAAAATTAAAGTCAAGACAATCAGTGACTCTCGGCCCTTTGCGCCATAATTAACGCAGGCTATTTCCTGCAGTCCCCCTTTAGGAGAAGCAGACTATACTTCAAGGTTATCCACATAGCTATCTGTGTAGCTTTAAGATTCCTTGTTTAAAAAAAATGTTAGATTGTTTTCTGAGTCTGAGTAAGGAGTGTAGGAAACGGCCATCAAATGAGATAGGCTGGTTTTGTAATATGCTTGTACTTGTGTATTAATATTGCAGGTTTTACCCAGAATCTCAAGGCCCTGTTAATTTGAAAAAGAAAGATGTGGCACTCCTGCCATCTAGTGGCCAGACTTTCTAGTTTTGTTTGCAAAGAAACTGATGTAATATTTTTCCTTTATTTCATCTTTGAGATGGGGAACCTCTTTGTGAATGACATCGCCAAAAATGTTATTCTATCTTTTAAATTACCATCTAATAGGAGTATATCGACTAATGTAACTAGATTTTTTTCTCTTCAAATTTTAAAGGACATGAAAGACATTCTATGTACACCATGATGCTAATACAAGGGACTTTGCTCCGTATTAACTCAAAAGGATTATTGTAGATTCAGTACTGCAACTACCTCTCTTCAGGCAGCTTTCTGAATGTTTCTCAGTGTTATGCCTGGAACACTTCACTATTGGAGTACACTAGTCAACTGTTATCCATGGACAGAGTTGTCAGAGTCTCTAAAGACAAGATTCTACTAAGGTCATGCCAGAAATGCTTGGGGAGCACCCAGGACTAGAGATCTAGACACGTTTTAGCAAAAAAGAAGCAAAAAGAATTAAAAGACCTGAGAAAATGGCTTATTAGGTAGGATGGCTCGATAGACAAACATTTTGCTGCCTGGATATTATTAGCGCTGAATGGAAAATATAATATGCAAACATTTGGAAAATCGAATGTCCTGAAAGTGAGGGGGATTTTTGAAATACTTCCAGCAGATAGAAAGGAGGCAAGCAATTCTTTTAGGATGATCTTTGGGGAAAAAATCAGAAATCTAACACTTTGGCCAACTCTAGGGATGATCATTCTTGATGTATTTAGCCCCAAAACCAGGGATATGAATTTAGTATCCATGCAAATAATTGAAAAGAGAAGAAATATGCAAGTGGTGATGGAAATAATATTGGATGGGAGATTTAACACTTGATGAGATACAATGGTTACAAAAATATAAATAGAAAGAAGAGTAACAACAAAATAATTGATAGTGAATGTTATGAATTTTTAATCAAACTTGGCTCTGAAGAAGAAAACTGAGAAGATTCCTCCTCCAGAGTCTTTGCAGATGTTGAAAAAGCTTGGAACATTGTATATATCAGAATTTTTCAATTTGTTGTCTAGTTTTAGTGAATGTCCCCCCAACCCCCCGACATACACACATAGAGACACATATTTCTATTTTGTTTTTGTTTTTTTTAAATAAAGCATTGTTCTTTTGGAAGGGGAGGAAGAAGATATATATTTAGAAATGTAGGTGATACAAATACAAGAAATGAAATAAAATTATTTTCAAAAACTTCATTGGTATTGGAAGATTGTAGCTAGGTATCTGGAAAACAAATGCTCTATTAGAATGGATCAGACTTAAGATTGCTATAGTCATTTTATTTTTTCTTAATAGGTGTGTTTCTTGGGAGGAGAGGAGAGGAGAGGAGAGGAGAGACCAGGATAGGACAGGAGAGGACACGAAGAAGAAACAGAGAATGTGGAAGGTAGATGAATCTTATGTCCCTGAAGATTCTGACATCCTCCTTGATCTAATGCTAGCTACCAAACCTAGAAATTATGAAGCAAGAAAAAATGCAGGTTAAGTTTGGACTTCTACAAAGCTTTATCAGAAGAATAGCTAGTATTAGCCAGTTTTTCCCCCTACCCCTTTTATTGCTAAGCTTCAAACAAATCAGGTGGGGGAGGGGGATTGTAGGAAGAAAGGAGGAGTTTGATTTGATAAAATGCCTTTTTGTAAAGCAATGTCTATGAATCCAAGAGAAATAGATCATTCAAGAGCTGATAAGAAATAGGAGAAAAGAAAATTAATGGAAATCTCTCCTCCCCATTTTCCAACCTATTTCAAACATATTGTTGACTCTTTGTAAGAAGAAAGGAAAGGAGGAATCTTACTCAAAGACCTGACTAATGAAATATCAATATACTTTCAAAAACATATGCAACCAATATTGTTCTTTTCTCATTAGTAAGAAAAATCTAAAAGTAGAGATTAGAAAAGTACCCCCATAACTAGATATGGAAAACCTTGAAACTTGTGACTTGAAAAATGACTCCGGTTATATATTTCTGGTAATCCTGAAATGTTAAGAATTTATTGTGAAGCTAACAAGTGACTATCTAGTCAGCAATGTACAAGAGGTCCTTAGCTACAGTCTTGCTCAAAGTTTGGTCTTATCACTGCTTACTGTTACTTCTATTTTTTTTTAGGCTTTTTGTTTAGCTAGGTGGTATAGTAGATAAAGTATCAGGCCTGGAGTCAGGAAGACCTGAGATCAGACCCATTAGCTGTGTGATGCTAGGCAAGCTAATTAACCTCTGTCTCTCTGTTTCTCACTCTCACTTTTTTTGTAAAAAATAGATTAAAATAGAACCTACTTCAAAGGGTTAACGAGGGAAACAAAGGAAGTAATATTTGTAAAGAACTCCACAAACCTTAAAATATTATATATATATATGCTATTATTAATGTTATTCTTATTATTGTGATTTAATTAGTTTGCTCCTTCCTATCTGTGTTTAGTATTAAGTTCTTTAAACTTCCATCTCTCTATTTGGTTCATTAAATTCTCTAGGGTAAATGTGCTAAAGAAGTCAAATAGATAATTATTTTCAATGCTTTTTGTATTGGTTGTATCTACTTATTTGAAAATATCTTCAATGGGAAAATTCTTGGCTCTTTAAGTACTTCATTCTTCATTTTGCATCATACCCTATGCCTCCGTGTACTTATTTTGTATTCTTCATATTTGCCTTTGTTGATTTTTTAAATATTTGTATCATTTTAGGATGCCTTAGGGTTTTAAAAATAGCATGTATTTATTACAAAAGTTCTAGTTGCTAACATTTTTACTGCAAAATCAAAAAACAACACTGCCTTCTGAATTATAAGGGATCATCTTTCTTCTGAGGAATTATTGAACTTGATTTTGAAGAGAAGTTTTTTGGCCCCTTCTTCATTTCCTCTCCTCCACACATCTATTAAGTTCTGAAATAAATTTGGTGTGTTCTCATGCTTTCTAGGTTTTAAACACATATACTAAACAGTCCCTGTTTTATTTGATACTAAAATAATTCAGATGTTGATAGTCACTCAGCCTTTCATTGTCTTATGATTCTTTCAGTGAAGAAGAGGCATAGTGTATAGTACTCACTTTTTAGGTTCCCAATTTCAAGGCTAGACCCCAGGGGAAGGATAAAATTCTACCTAGTTTTTAGTAGTTGAATGGAACTTTGGTTTTCTCATGCTGATTTCCTTGAGGACTAGCTTTACAAGGAATCAGTGAAGCAGCACAAAGTAAAGAATAAGTTAACTTGGAAACTCAAGTTTTATCAAAAAGTTTCAAAGTTCCTGAGCACTGCTGAGATGTGGATAATTGAAATTTAGTGATAATATGTCAGAAATGATTTTTCAAAGCATTTTAAATGTTTTATCTCATTTAAGCCTTCAAACCAGCTTTCTGAGGTAGGTTTTTAAAACATTGTTTAAATTTATTAATTTATTTTTGGTTCAGACATGTGATCTCATTTGTTAGAAAACCTGAAGGGAAGTAAATCTCTATTGGAATTCAGTCTGACAACTCAACTTTAGCTTATAATCTTAGAGATTTGCCCAAAGCACTGAGAGGTTAGTTCCATGTTCATGGAGAAATAATAGGTATTGTTATCCCAATTCTACAGATGAGGAAATCTCTTAAATTTGTAATGTCATAGAGCTAGAAAGTGTTGGAACTGGAAATGTAATACAAATTTCCTGATTCCATATCAAATACTCCTTCTGTGACACCACACTACTTTATACCACATTGTTTCAAGTTGATGGTATAGACCATTCATTATATAGAAAAATAGATTAGTAGAAAGTGAAAGTAGCAGCAGTTAGGATAATTTTTGTGAAGGAGTGAGTCAAACAGACAGTCAGTAAACATGTATTAGGGACCTGGTATATGGTGGGCACTGTGGTAAGCACTGGGAATGTAAAGAAAGGCAAAACATAGTCCTGTATCTCCAGGAACTCATATTCTAATGGGGGGGGGAGACATCATGTAAATACCCATGTATGAACAAACTATATTCATGATACATTGGACACAATCAACAAAAGTAAGACATATGAATTAAATAGATGGGGAAAACCTTTCTTTAGAATGTGGAATTTTAGCTGGAACTTGAAGGAAACCAGAGAATTACAAGGAGGCAAAACATAGGCATGGAGAAAAATCAATGAAAATGCCTGGAGTCTGGAAATAGAGTATCATGTTTAGAAACAAGATGGTCAATGTCTCTGGATCATAGAGTACTTTGGAGGGAGGAGGATAAGATTGGAAAGATAGAGGCTGAGGGAGACAGGTATAACCTGCATAATCAGGTATAAAGGCTTTACACTCTGAAATAAGGATTTTATGTTTGAATTTGGAAATTATAGGGAGCCATTCCAGTTTATTGAATAGGGAAGTAATTTGGTCAGAGTCACACTTTGGAGAGATCCTTTTGACAGTTAAATATTAGATAAACTAGACTGGAAGGAGTCATGGAAGGAAAACCAACCAGCAGACTAGTGAAATCATCCATATATGAGGTGATAAGAGCCTTCACCAGAGTATTAGAAGTGTCAAAAAGGAGTTGTATACAAGATATGGTAAAAGGTTAAAATGTATGGGGTTTGGCAAATTATTGGAAATGGAGGAGATGAGACGTAAGGAGTCAAGGATGACACCTATACTGGCTGACTGGCAGGGTGGTTGTACCTTTGAAAGTAATCAGGACTTTAAAATTTGGATGGACCTGGAAGAGATCCAAGAGATAATTTAGTCCCAAATGTTTATTTTCAGGAAAAGAAAATGAAACACACAGAAATGACATGAATTGCCCGGGGTCACAAAAATAGTAAGTAGAAGAGCTGGATTTTTTTTTAAATTTCAAATTCAGAACTCTGACTAGATTATGATACAATGGAGATTAGGAATTGGAGAAAATAAAGTGCCCTGCTATTCAGGAATCAGAAAAAGGGGGTTTGAATTATAAAACTTCCATATTTGACTATGTGATTTAGACCAAGTCACTTTCCTTCTCTGGACCTCAGTTTCCTTTTCAGTAAAATGAGGGGCTTTAACTAGATGACCTACAAGGTCTCATCTAGCTCTAAATCCTATGATTTAAGTATATGAGAAAGCTCCTGGGAGGGGAAGGATTTCATGTGAGAAATATGAAAAAGGCAGGCAAAAGCATATTATTTTTATGTCATTTGGAATATATTGTATGCTTTTATCCCACATATTTACCTTTCTAAGTATGAATATATGAAAATGAATTTACCTTGTCATATACCAATGGATAACAAGTGATCCAAGAGTGTCTTGAGGATTAAAACTGATACAAACTGAAAGTATGCATTTTTATTTTTTTTGAAAGTATACATTAGTGTAAAGGATATGAATAAACTACATTCAGCATAAGGAGAAATTTTGAAGTAGATGAAGTCTGTTTATGGTATTTCTGTCTTCCTTATCTGTGCTCCTTAAGTCCCTTAGCTTTTTCTACTTCCTCCAGTATCAAGTACTCAGATATCCTTTTTTTTTTTTTTTACCTACCCCAATCAAAATATATTTTCTGGAAAAGCTTTAATTAATTCTCATTCACACTAAAGTACAATTGACATATATAATACAAGTGTGTCAAGCTCAAAAAGAAATGTGTAAAACTATTCATACAAAGGGAGCCTTATCAGCTGTGCATTCGCTTAGTTTTAAAATAGGTCTTCTATATTTTATTGTATTTGCTTTGTTCAGTGTTTCCCAATTATATGTTTTTGTCTTTTTTTGTAAGGCAGTTAGGGTTAAGTGACTTGCCCTGGGTCACACAGCTAGTTGGTGTCAAGTGTCTGAGGCTGGATTTGAACTCAGGTCCTCCTGAATCCAGGGCTGGTGCTCTATCCATTGTGACACCTACCTGTCCCCCCCAATTACCTTTTAATCTGGTTTGAACTGCACTCATCAGTGTAGGGGGCCAATAATATGTTATATTACATAATAATAATTATTATTTTATACACTATGGCATGCATTATATAATAATACTATTTAATAAAGTACATATTAATATGTGCATTACATATAAAAATAATATATTACATTACTATAATACTGTACTCTGTCAAAATATGTTACATCTCCCAAGGCAGAATCTACTTTAATGGAAATCAAAGTGGTAAGCCAAAGGGATCAGTATCTATCTGTGGAATTTCAAACATTAGTTTTCTATTAGGGAATACTATGTTTTCTTCATCAGGGACCCTTTTTTGATTCTCTTTAAATCATATGACATAGGCATCCATTGCCCCCTGAATTCATTAGCTAACCCTGACAGTAATTTATTTCAGCTTAGGTCAGTCTCTTAAGAGTGCAATTTGTGGCACAGTGGAATGAACACTGGGTCTGAAATCAGAGGTCCTGCATTCATATCCTATCTCTGACACATTTAATTGTGTGACATTGGATAAATCACTTCCCTTACTTGGGACAAAGGTTTGCTCATCTGTACAATGAAAAGTGTTAGACTGAATAAACCCTGAGCTTCCTTCCTTTAGATATGACCCTATTATATATCCATCACATGCTCCTTTCTGAATCAAATATATCACAGACACATACAGGAGGAAAAATAATCCTTTGATGGCATTTATTCTGAATACTGAAGAAACACACCAATGCCATCCCATAAGATTTGACAGTTCTTTACTATTTAGAAAAAAGAATATCTAAGGTGTCATTCCACTATAAATACCTTGCCAATCATTACAATAACTTCTCAAATTTATGAAATACTTATCAAGATAAGACTGTTAACTGCTAGGGTCAACATAGCATAGCAGAAAGGGTACCAAATGTGTGTGTGTACATATGCATCCATATCTTAGGTCCAACAATTATTAACAATGTAGCAATAGATAGATAAGTCACATGTCTTCTTCAAACTTTGGCTCATTTTTAATAATGGCACCATTTTCCTTACAGAATAGCTAAGAGGACAACAAACAAACAAAGAAACTCAAAGTCTTAAAACAATAACAAAATATAGGTTACAAACTGTAAAATGATGTTATTTCATCCCAATAAGGCTTTGAAATACAATGGCTAGTTGAATTCAGTGGGAGAGTGAGTGGGTATGAATCTCCATTTAAAAGCAAGTCTCCTTTAACACAATGAAATCTATTGATGTTAGATTTAATGGAAGTCCCATATTTATGTATAAATTCAACATTTAGCTATAATATAATAAAATTATTTTAGATAATTTGCATGTAATCAATTTAAATATTACAAAATGAGAAAATATAAGTGCATGTATACGTACACACATATACATATATACACATATATCTATATCTATGTGTTTATCTCTCTATTTATCTCATCAGTCAATCCATAAGCATTAATTAAGCATTTACTGTATTCCAGGCATCATTACATACAAATACAAGCAAAAAATAAATTTCTTCAAGGAGATAACATAGAATATAATTTTAATGTAAGGACTACAGTTACTACCCAGTCCTTTTATGGTGATTGTTAAATAAGGAAAAGTTCATTAATTTTTAAATAATGTTTTAAAGCTGAAAGAAACTAGGGACTGAGAGTTTGATTTTCTTCCTTTTATAAGGAAATTAAGCCCCACAGTAAGACAGTACCTTGTTTATGTTATTGCAAAATCAAGATTCTATCTCAGAGCTCCTGAATCCAAATGCCAGTTGTTTCCATAATGGCATGTGTCCTTAAGAGACTTAACCAGAAGAATTCCAATTTCCTGTGATTATAATCACACCTTACTGGTATATTCAACTTTTCATATTATCAAGTAGATAGCTACATTTATTATTCAGATATAACATAATTGACTAAACAATTTAGGTGAATATTAAAATTGACACTTGCCCCATCCCCCTAAAATATGACAATTCTGATAATTTCAAAGTTCTTTACACACTTTCCATCCTGGCAAACTAAAGTTAGTTTTCCAAACACTATTTAAAATTAGGTGGATGACTTGAAAAATAAATCTGGCAAGCATGCTTTGTCTCATGCAAATAATCCACCATGCTAATATAGGAAAAAAGAAAAAGAGAAAAAACCCAGAACCCTACAGATTTTTGCCAATAATGCATGTCACATTGTAAGTGAATAAACAGCCTAAGAGAAACATCAAAGAGAATTATTACTTCCCCACACACACCCCTACCACCCTTATAGTTTATTTATTTAATCCCTCCTGCCTGCCAGAACAAGATTTTCCTTTATCACAATTCTAGTGTTTGGTACAGTCTAGCTTTAAATGTCAGAGTGACTGAGCTTCCATCACTTTTATTAGGAAGCTGTTTTCCGGTCTGGTATATCTATCTTACTGTGAAAGGATAGTCCTGATATTCAGCCTGAAGCTCCATTTCCTCAACTTTACTGAGGGTACAGAAGGACTCCTCGATCAGCTGCTATAGACTGTACAGTAACCTCTGTCATTCATAATATCTTAGGTAGCCTCAGAGAACTGGGAGGTGGGAGAGCAGGAGATTGTGGAAGAGATGACAAAGAACTATATCCACCATAAAAGCATTACAACTGGAAAAAAAAACATACAAAAGGAGAAGTAATGTCACCAAGTACAGCATCCTCCAGGAATTCTATTACAAAATTATTGTGTTCCTTGGGTCTTTCATAAAGAATTACTCCCTATTGCCTTCAATGCACATAGAGTTTTATATAATTATCATTAGCTGCAGTTTTCCCAAGCTATATTTTGTTCATTTTAATTTACTTCAGAAAGTAAATCCTCTCTCCCCCATTTTTTAGATCATTGTATCATTTCCGACCTGTGTTTTAGAGCTGAAAGAAATAAATTAATCTTTCAATATACAGGGAAATTGAGTCTTAGAGCATGTAAAAAACTTGCTAAAGTTCACACAAATGAGTATCAGAGCTGAGATTTGAAGTGATTTTCTCAGTACAAATTCATTACCCTTGCCTTTCAATAATATTATCCCTCTTATTTTTTTATTCTACATCCCACTTTCCTCACCATTATATATGCTATCCAATACTGGAATTTCCCTAAAGAGATTCCAGGAGAATATTCTTTTAGGGGTACATTAAAACATTTCCTTCTCTGAGATTCAGGGGTTTTCTAAATGTAAAGTGAATTTTTTTTAAAACAATGTAAACACACACCAAATTTGCTGTCCACTATAATCCCCAAGTTGCTTTTAGAATTGCTGTTTTTCAAGTTTCTCCCTCCCATTCAATAAGCATGTTTCCCCTTCTGCATCAGTTTCTATCTGTCCTATATGATTTGACAATTTTCTGTATACCAATCTATTTAAAATTATCAGAAAATATCTTCAACAAGCTGTTCTATCTCTTTAGATGATTAATGCTGGTTTACAATTGAATCAAAACCTTAAAAGTAACCTCTGGACCACTCTTCAACTGAATGTTACTACATGTTATCCAATACTTCCTGTTTATCATTTTAAAGCTAATTTTTATCTCATGAAACAGTTTTTAGCCAAGGCAATTGAAACCTGTTATGCAAGTACAGTTTTATGAGATTCCATTGGAAATGCTTTAAGGTTTCTATATATTCATGATTTATTCCAGCTAAGCATCTCTTACCCAGATTGATCTAAAGCAAACATATTCTATGATGCTTTCGTTCCTCTTAAGTAGATCATAGATTTTTAGGAAATCTTCTCTAAAAAGAAAGAATTGAATTTTGAGAAGAGATTCATGAAATGTAGATAAATACCCTTTTCTTTTTGTTTTTGTTTTTTTATATAGGTAAAGAGAATTAGGGGAACTGACTTTCTCAAGGTCACACAGGTAGTAATTAGAAATAGAATTTGAAGCTATCTTCTAGTGCCAAATTATCGATATTTCCTCTATGATACTTTATTAATCCACGATTTAACATTAAATATTAAAAATCATAGATTTGGCCTGTGGCAATGTCTAAAGGTACACTTCAGAACTTTGTGAAGATTCAAATCTTATTTTCTACCTTTAACAGCATTTATAAAAATAATTATTTGTTAAAGAAACTATGCTAGATGGGAGTAAGGGGCACATAAATATTATAGTACATGTCATGAAGAATATTACATTATGTAATGGAATACTATTATTTTATAAGAAATGGTGAGCAGGCAAATATCCGAAAGAAATTTGGAAAGAATTAAGTGGACTGATGATGAGTAAAGTAAGCAGAACCAGAAGAACATTGTACACAGTAACAGCAATATTTTATGATAATCAGCTGTGATAGACTTAGCTTTTCATAGCAACACAAAGAACCAAGACATTTGGATTCATGAAGGGAAATGCTGTCCACATCTAGAAAAAAAAGAACTTTGGAATCTGAATGCGGATTGAATCATACTATTTTTTCTTTTTACTTTCTTTCTTGAAGTTTCCCCTTTTGCTCTGATTCCTCTTTCAAAATATGACTAATTTGGAAATATGTTTAATGTGATCATATATATATATAACCTATAACAGATTGCTTGCTGTCTGGGGAGGGGGGTAAGAAGGGAGAACAATTTGGAATTCAAAATCTCATAAAAACAAATGTTGGAAACTATCTTTACATGTAAGTGTAAAAAAAACTATTATAGAAAAAAAGATTATATTCTAATGGGAAAGAGGGGCAGCAGATACTCTGATAAATCAATATTATCTTTGTGGTTATTTAGGCATATCTTAGTCATGTCTAACTATGACCCCATTTGGGGTTTTCTTGGTAAAGATAATGGAATGATTTGCTGTTTCATTCTCAAGCTCATTTTATAAGTGAGGAAACTGAGGCAAACAGGGCTAAGTGACTTGCCCAGGGTCACATAGCTAATAAGTGTCTAAGGCCAGATTTGATCATTTTTCTTCTTGGTTCTTGGTCAGGCACCCATTCCACTGTGCCAGCTACCTGCCCCCAATTGCTATCTATATCTCTGTCAATATGCGTATGTAAATATAGTTATCAAAAATATATATAGTTATCTATCCATTACTACAAAGTGATTTCAAGTATGGCACTAATAACTCTGATTATTAGGAAAGACTTCATATAGGAGAAAACACTTGAATTGATTTTGTGAGTGAGTTAGAGAATCCAAGGCTGGCAGAACAACCCTAAAACTCAAAGAGGCAAAAGATAGAAAATCCAGAACAGGGAACATTATTCAGGACAGTATAGCTTGTTTTAGCAAGCATAAAATATATACTATAAAACCAATCTGGAATAATAGGGTCAAGTCAAACAGAAAAAATTACATGATATCCTAGGGTCAATTGGGAGCCAGCAAAACTTCAGGAAATGAAGTAGTCAGAAAGATGCTTCAATGATAGCAAGATAGTAGCTATGTGGAAGATTCTTTGGAAAAGGGAAATAATGGAGAAAGCACATTACATGATATCTCATAAAAACACTTCAGTATAAGTGCAATTATTTCACCTCATTTTAGATATGAGAAAATGAGGTTAAGTGATATTAAGTTACTTGCATAGGGCGATATAATTATTAAGTGTATGGTGCAGGATTGGAACATAGACCTTCCTGACTCCAAGACTAAAACTCTATTGACTGTGCAACCTGGTTTCCACACAGAAGAAATAACAGATACTTGAAGTAATGAAGTCAGATTTTCATCTTTCAAAACCTCTTTAATGTTCTCAGTTTATATAATACTTAGTACTAGGTGAAAACCAAGTTTCTGTGATGTTAGAATGTGGCATAAATGGATCATGGAGTGATTGATGACTTTCTTTTAAAATGTTAGTCCTACTCATTCACAGTTGGAGTTCTGTTGAAGATGAACATGTTTACCCCCCTCCATAGACTCTTCTTTCCTAGAAAAAGGTATAGTGTAAATAACACTTCATTTCTATTCAGGGGATCATGGTTTGTATCTAAGCTTTATCACTTTATTTCACTTACTGTCTTAGAGATGTTACAACCTCTAGATCTCAGATTCTTCAATTCTAAAGTGAGAGGCTCTGATTAGTAGAATGCAAGATCCTGGGAGGGAGGACCCATTTCCTTTTTGTTTGTTTTGTTTTTGTATCCTTAGCACTTAGGGAAATTTCTAATATATAGTAAATTCTTAATAAATGCCTGGTGAATTAAATAGAAATAATTATGTATTAATCACCTGCTCTGTGTCCAGGTACTGTGTTAAACACTTTACAAATATTATTTCATTTGATAATCAGAACAGAACTGAGAAGTATGTGCTATTACACCTCCCCCCATTTTATAATTCAGGAAACTGAGTCAGATATAAGTTGTGTTGACTAGAATCACAAAGCAAATGAGTATTTAAGGTTGGATTCAATCTCAGGCCTTTTTGACTTAAGGTCAGTGCTTTATCATTGTGCCACTTGGCTGTTAAGAATTGGACTAAAGGGGCAGCTAGGTGGTGCAGTGGATAGAGCACCGGCCCTGGAGTCAGGAGTACCTGAGTTCAGGTCCGGCCTCAGACACTTAACACTTACTAGCTGTGTGACTCTGGGCAAGTCACTTAACCCCAATTGCCTCACTAAAAAAAGAAAAAAAAAAGAATTGGACTAAAGGGACAGCTAGGTGGCACAGTGGATAGAGCACCAGCCCTGGAGTCAGGAGGACCTGAGTTCAAATCCGGCCTCAGACACTTAACACTTACTAGCTGTGTGACCCTGGGGAAGTCACTTAACCCCAATTGCCTCACCAAAAAAAAAAAAAAAAGAAAAGAAAAGAAAAGAAAAATGAAAAAAAAAGAATTGGACCAAATAATATGCAAGTTTCTTTCCCTTCCTAGATCCTATGGAACTTATGGATCACATATATTTTAATCAATAAATCATTAAACATTTGTACATAGTAAGTGCTTAATAAGTGATTTTTCCATCCATTCAAAATGTGACAAATATCACATAGTACCTTGCTTTTTATAACCCTTTATAACAAAATGATCAAATAGGGGAATCAGATTAGAGAAAGACAAAAATTTGTCAGGAATTGAGAGAAAGTTGGAAAAATGATCAAGAAAACAGCCTGCATTTATTAAATGTCCACTATGTGATATAAAATAAGCTAGGCATTGTAAAGTTAAAAAAAAAAAAAAAGAAAAAATCCTTTCTTCAAGGAGAATACATTTTATTCAAGGAGACAAAATGCATAAGCATTTACAAAAAAAAAACGGAATGTCAATTTGATGGGGGCAGCGAGTGCTTGTATTGTCACTAGGTAGATAAGCAAAGGCTTAATGTAGAAGGTGGTGTTTTGGCTAAAGTTTGAAAGACAGGGATTCTAATGGTCAGAGATAGGGAAGAAGTGCCTTCCAGGTATGGATGATAGCTATTGCAAAGGCACATAGATATAGTGCCCTTTCTGAGGAGCAGCAAGAATGGGGACAGTAGACTATATGAAGGGAATAGCATATAATGAGTCAAGAAAGGTAACTTAGAGTCAGATTTAGGAAGGCTTTAAATGCCATAAGAAAAGAATGTGTATCTGATTCCCAGGATGATAGGTAGCCACTGGGGCTTACTGAACAGCAGCATGTGATGATCAAAATTGTGTTTTACAAATATCATTCTGGAATCTTTATGGTGATTGGCAAAGGGGGAAAAGTGCAGACAGAATATCCCAAAGAAACAGGATCAGAAGAAGCTCAGTACCTTCATTCATGCACTTGGCCTTTTTTTTAGTACCTGTGATGTATAAGGCATTAAGGCAGACACTGACAGAGATACAAAGAACAATGTCACCTAGTAAATTGACAAAGATCAAAGATATTAAGAGATGAATAAGCAAAAGACAGGGACCTCTATTTCTCTCCACTAAGAATTCACCATCATTGTTCTTAGAGTTCTCCCTTTCTCCTTCATGGAAATGAGACTTATGAGAAAGAAAGTCAGAGGAGGGGTCCATGTTCCCTGTGTGATGTTGAGCTAGTCATTTAGATCTCCTTTACTCTAGTTTCCTTATCCATCAAATGGAGTTTATCACCTTCTTCACGAGCCTGTGGTCAGAATTTACATGACATATTGGATGTAAAAGTATTCTTAAATATATAAAGGAATATACAAAGTATTTATCTATGCAAGATTCCCTAAGGGGAGGAGTTATTTCTTTCATCCTTATGCAGCTACCTTTTCAGAAGGTCTCAGTACGTTTTTGAAATCATTCTGCCTTGAAAATTACACTCAGACTTGCCTCTTCCTCACATTGTTCACTTTATATTATCTTAATTCTCTATAGGCACTTTTGTTAACATCATGCTCTCCTGAGACTTCTACTGATGCAGCAAACACTTATTTCATCCTTTGTCCTAGTAAAGTATACATTTTGCATGTTGACCATGAGGGTAGATGGAAGGAAGGGAAATGAAGAGTACAAGTTGATATGTGACATCCTTCTTTTTCAGATGTAGAACAAAATAATCTGAGTATGATTCCTATATACTCATTAACAACAAAGGTTCCTGCTTGAAGAATATTATTGATTACCTTTGCTATTTGTAGACCCCATCTGGACTGTGTTAAAGCATAGGGATACATTTTTGAAAGAACATTGGCAAGAGAAAAGGCTGTAACTGTCAGAGCTCCCTGTGATCCATCCACATACCTTCCAAAAATGCCATAAGAAAATTCTTGGAGAAGCAGAACCCACAAAAGAATAGAGTGAGACCATTTTCCAGCTGAAGACTTCTTAAAAAGGTAATAGGGAAAGTCTGCTTTAAAAGGCTGAGAGAGGAGCACAACACAGTGCAGAGCCAGCTCCAGGCTGGCCATGCCTCCAGAACCAGGGAAAAATAAGCAGCAGAAGCTATTTCTGAAACTTGGCTCATGGACTGGTGAGGGTGTCTAGTGCCTGGCTGTGGGGACATAGCAGGGTCTCTGCTGGAGATAAGCTGGAGCGGCCATATTCTGAACCAGTAAGCAGACTCACATGGCAGCATCCTAGTGGGGGAGAGGCATGGACACACCAAGCTTGCAACTACAGAAAATCTGATTTCAATCATATTTCTGCTTCTGGGTTAAAGAGCAAGCAGGCCAATGGTTACTTACAGGTCAGGCAGGCTGAGAATGAGCCTCTTCTTAAATCGTACCACCTGGGACCCCCTGAAGCTTGGGACAGTACATCCTGGAAACAGAGCTCCACTTTAAGAAGGAGTTAAAAATCAATAAATAGGTGGGCAAGATGAGCAGGCAGAAAAAGCAGCAGACCATCAAACTTTTTTTGGTGACAAGGTAGATCAAAATATACCCTCAGAAGAAGATAACAAAGTCAAAGCTCTTACATCGAAAGCTTTGAAGAAAAATATGAATTGGACTGTGGACATGGAAGTGCTCAAAAATAACTTTGAAGATAAATTAAGAGAGGTAGAGAGAAAAGTAAGAGAGGTAGAGGAAAAAATGGAAAGAGAAATGAGATTGATGCAGGAGAGGCATGAAAAAAAAGTCAACAACTTGAAAAGCCAAATGAGCCAAATGGAAAAAGAGATACAGAATCTCTCTGAAGAAAACCACTGCTTAAGAATTAGAATAGAGCAAATGGAAGCTAATGACTTTATGAGAAATCAAGGCACAATAAACCAAATCCAAATGAATAAAAAAATAGAGGGCAATATGTAATATCTCCTTGGAAAACAGCTGACCTGTTAAATATATCCAGGACAGATCATTTGAAAACAATTGGACTACCTGAAAACCTTGACCAAAGACATCATCTTCCAAGAAATTATCAGGGAAAATTGACCTGATATTCTAGAAACAGAAGGTAAAATATGAATTGAAAGAATACACTGATCTCCTCTTGAAAGAGATCCCAGAAGGAAAAGTTCCAGGAATATTATATCCAAATTCCAGAGTTCCCAGGTCAAGGAGAAAATATTGCAAGCAGCTAGAAAGAAACAATTCAAGTACTACGTAGCTACAGTCAGTATGACACAAGATCTAGCAGCTTCTATATTAAAGGACCAGATGGCATGGAATATGATATTGTGGAGGGCAAAGGAACAGGGATTAGAACCAAAAACACTTACCCAGCAAAATGGATTATAATCTTTCAGAGGAAAAATGGGACTTTAAAGAAAAAGAAGACTTTCAGGTATTTGTGATGAAAGTACCAGAACTGAATAGAAAATTTGGCTTTCAAATACAAGACACTAGGGGCAGCTAGGTGGCACAGTGGATAGAGCACTGGCCCTGGAGTCAGGAGTACCTGAGTTCAAATCCGGCCTCAGACACTTAATACTTACTAGCTGTGTGACCCTGGGCAAGTCACTTAACCCCAATTGCCTCACTAAAATAACAAAGACAAAAACAAAAACAAATACAAGACACTAGAAAAGCATAAAAAGGTAACCAAAAAAAGAAATCATGAGGGGTGTTAAAAGTGGAGGGGAAGATGGGAAAGGAACAGGGAAGTGAGTGAGCCTTACTCTCATCAGAGTTGGCTCAAAGAGGGAATACCATACACACTTAAGTTGGTAGAGTAATATATCTTGGCCTGAGGGAAAGTGGAGGGGAAGGGGATAAGGGGGGGAAAGGTGAAAAAAAGGAGGGCAGATTGGGGGAGGGTCCAGTAAAAACACAATACACTTTCAGGGAGGGATAGGGTGAAGGAAGATAGAAAATAGAATAAATGTCATGGGGAGGGAATAGGATGGTGGGTTTAAAGAATTAATTGTGATCTGAGGTTTCTATGACCCCATCTTTGGCTAAAGTTAGAAGCCCCAGCACACACCCCAACCGGTTTCAGGCTCCACTGCCTCTCCACCAGCACTGGCCTCTACCCACCTCGGACTGATGCCTACATGGGCCTGGCTAAATTACAATGATTGGAAGCCTGGTGAGGGTATTCAGGTGACTTTTGGTGTCTGGAAACTGGGGTAGCTGGTGTTTGTACAGCTACCTGTTGATTCTGTCAATCAGGGCTGCCAGCCAATTAGATTGGAGTTGTGTATGTGTGACTACCCTGTTTCCTGTGAGAGCAGGGGTTTTCTGGGAAGGAGAAGGGAAGAGATGCTCTATTTTGGTGTGTGAGATGGAGAGAGACAGGGCACTGCCCATTTGCTCTTTGGGAACAGCTGAGTCCAGTTGGTGTGATTTCAGGTCATATTATTTTCCTCCCGCTATTCCCTTTTTCCTTTGTCCCTAGTTCTATTAACCTTACTTGTGTTTTAAATGTGCTCTTGTTAATAAATTCTGTTTGGTTTTTGAAAGAGGCTGTTAATATCCTTCCTTACCCTGAGTTGCCCAATTAACTTTCCTCATATTGAATTTGACCCTTAGAAGGGTAATACAGTTAGCAATAGTAACCGTGAGAGAAATGATAAGCATGTGCTTTAAGAAGGACTTATGAAAAATGCAGTCCATCTACAGAGAAAGAACTGATGATATCTGAATACAGATTGAAGTATATTTTTTGTTAGTTTCTCTTCCTAAAGTTATTTTGTCAATTTTCTTTCACAATCTGACTAATGTGGAGGTGTTTTGCATGACTGCACATGTATAATTTATATTGAAGTGCTTTATTTCTTAGGGAAGTGTGGGGAGGTTGGGAGGAAGACAATTTGGAACACAGTGTTTTTTAAAATCATTTTAAAAAGTGGAACAGATTATGCCAATAAACTTAATATTACAGTTGTCAGAGAGAGAGAACAGGAAAGAGAGAGAGAGAGAGAGAGAGAGAGAGAGAGAGAGAGAGAGAGAGAGAGAGAGAGAGAGAGAGAGAGAAATTCTGAGAGCATAGGTCACAGGTAGTTCTCTGCCTAGCAAACATTAATTTCTGTCTCTGGATTATAGTCTCAAAGCAGGAATTTCCTGACAATGTCAATTTCCTACTCCCAATCTAGGAATGTCAGCAGCATGGCTTCTCAACCATATAGTAGCCATGAAGAAGGGAACCACATAGCCAAGAAATGAGAATTCCTGAGGATTGGCTCTTTAGTAGTCCCAAATTAGAGTTCTAGCATCTGGCTCTTTTATTATTAAGAGAAGTGAGATTTATAAGGTAATAGTAGCCTTGGGGGTTGTCCCATAGATAGTGCTAAATTGGAGAGTTTAGACATCTAGCCTTTTGTGGAAAGGGGGAATTTCATGAATGTCATGCTTCTTGCTGTAAGAAGATAATTGTCTGTGTGGTGCTTGGTGCTGGACAGATGATTAGCAAGAGACTAAAACACAATATGGAAGAAAAAGGTCCTGGATTTTGTACTTCCTTATTATTTATGATGTAGGTCCTCTGAGAATGAGGATTACTTGTCTATTAATCCCAGGTTTGTTTCTCTTCTTAGGGAACTATAAGCACTCATAGCATCTCTGTGGGGACTCGTTGAAATGTTGGGGGTTGTCTGTCTAAGGATAGTGAATGCCTTTCCCTGCCATCTTGGAAGATAGATATCACCTGGGAATTATTGACCAGTCCTTGTTGGGATAGGAGGTAAGGTTGGGAATAAATGATAAGCACATGGATTTCAGAAAAACCTGGAAAGACTTACATGAATTGATGTGGAGTGAAGTCAGCAGAACCTTGTACACAGTTACAGTAACATTGTGTGATGATAAACTATTATAGACTTACCTCTTCTCAGCATCACAATGATCAGAGACAATTCCTAAGGACTCCTGATGCGAAATGCTAACTGCATTCCGAGGAATAACTATGGAGTCTGAATATAGATTGAAGCATACTATTTTCACTTAAAAAAAATAAAGAGCATTCATTTACAAATTAAATAGTATTCATAGGAGAGAGGTCAGGATAGTAAAGAGACTACAGGAAAATTAATAGAAAGGACAGAAAATATTTAGTCTTGAGGAAAAAAAAAAGACATATAAGAACATGATATCTATTAGTATTTGAAAGGAAATTATATGGAAGAAGAATTTTTTTGCCCTAGAAGACAGTACAAGGAACAATGAGTAGAAGTTGTGGAGACAAATTTCAGAGTTATGTAAGGGGAAAGGAATGAAAACATAACATCCTAACAATATGCATCACAAAGTATAATGGCTCACCTCAAGGGTTATTAATTTTCTCTTTTCTGGAAGCCTTAAAACAGACAAGAAGACCACTTGTGAGAGATGTTCTAGAGGCATTCCAGTTAAGGGATGATTTGTACTAAATGGTCTTTGAGGTTTCTTGCATATTTTACATTTTATAATACACACGTTTGTAGAAACTTATAAAAATATATTCTATTTTTGGTCCTATACATGTTAAAAACTTTTCCCTAAGCTTCAGCTTCCTAACCTATGAGAGGAGGGGATAGGATTAAATGATATCTAAAGTGGCAGAGGTACTAGGGGAAGGATCTAGGTGTTTTTTTTTATTTTATTATTCCAATACTATTCCTCTTCCCACTACATTACAGACATCTCTATTTCACATTGTTTGACTGGTGATTACATGTTCCTGCTGAGAGGGGAAAAACTATTAGAATTACTGATCATTTAAGGTAATAAATTAAATCTACCAATCATTGCAGGGAATCTACATTTTATGAGGATCTTTTATTCTTTTAAAAATTTGTTTTCATGTCCCAAATAATTTTGAACTGAAATTATCATTTAGTTTTCCAAGACGAATCGTAATTATCTGTTATCTCAGATCTTTAATTCTTATACAGACACTCACACATACTCTCTCTCTCTCTCTCTCTCTCTCTCTCTCTCTCTCTCTCACACACACACACACACACACACACACACACACACACACACACACACAGAGTGAGAAGATTTAAAGTGCTACTTGAGGAAATCTTTTACTGTCCTATCAGTTTTCTTAGAGCTTTAGAATTAGATAAGAAAATCCCAGTCCCTAAGTACCCAGGGATCTCAGGTCTTACATTCCATCCAAATCCTGGCTGCATAATGATTTGATTTCAAGCATTAATGTCATTTCTATTGTCTCATTATTTACAATAAAACCTGAAATGACATCAGCTCTTTTCCTTTTCACTTTTATCATAAAATATGTGAATCTATCTACAATATCATCTAAATGATAACATTTAGTCTCTGATCCTGCTTATTACTAAAAGTTGCTTATGATTTTTCCCCTTAGATGGATCTGTATGGCTTATTCTTATTTGATCTACAGGGTCATTCAGCTTCCAGTTAAAGAGTAATGGAGATATTAATGGCACTGTCTTCAAACTCTTATAATTTTCTCATATAATTGAGTAAAAATAGAAATGTCCATGTACTAAAGGAACCTACAAATAATATGGAGAAAAAATTGGTTATACTGAAAAAAACAAGAAGGACAATACTTGTCACAATCCTTGCTACTGATTTTGTTATCAGAGTATGTTTGCTTGGGGCAGGTTATGAAGAGGAGAAAGGGTGAGTAAGGAGAGAAAAGGTGGCAGACCCATTTTTTTAAAGTATAAGGAATTCCCAGTGTGGAAAATCTGTGAACAGATGCAAGTTGGAAATTTTTTTTTGCCACCCCCCCCAGTCTGAGTCTTTCTTAAAACTGTGAGATTCTTAACAGAAGAACAGAAGCATGTGTCAGAGATGGGATTTGAACAAAGGTAATTCTGGCTTCAAGATCAACTCTATATTGATAACTCCATGGTTGTTCTTTAATATGGGTTTGGAATTTTTAAATTTATTAAGCACTTTTATGCACAATTTCTGTTTTTGATCTCCGTGCTCATCTCATGAAATAGATCATCTTTTATAATACCTGTTTTATAGAAGAAGAAAATGAGTAAAAGAAGTCAAATGCTTCCATCTCTCCATCCATTGATTCAACAAACATCTAAAAAGATTCTATGATGTTATAGATACTGTGCTAATCAGGGAAGACACTAAGACAAAAAATGAATGAGTATTTACCCTTAAATTTGTTATATTATATATTTTATTGGGGAAAATAGTATGTGCCCATATAAATAAATGAATAGAAAATAAATGCCAAGGAGTTTCAGAGGGAGCCAGAATGTAGGGGGAGTCAAAAAGACTCATGATGGATATGAGTTGAACTTATTAAGAAGCTACTTTTTATCATAATGTTTTATTGTATATGAACATTTAAATATATCATTTTCAAAGTATAAAGTATAAAGGGTCAAAATGATACAGTGCAATTCAACTTCATACATGTCATTTAGTCAAATATTGAAGACTCTGCAAATTCACTTTTGTAAGTCACATTAGTACTATATCATCTAGAGGTAGAACCAAGATAGTGGAGGAGATGCTGTGACTCTGGGAAGCTCCCAATAAACCCATCTACTCACTACCAAATAATTCCATAAAAGACTCCCATAACATTCTAATTAACATAAGAACAGATTGAGACTATTTTACAGCCAAAGATGGCCACTGGGATCACCAGATGATCAGACTGAGAATCAGCATTCAGTCTGGACCCAGCCAGGAACAGACCACACCTCTGGCACCTGAGTCTTCAGCATCAGCAGCGTCTTCTAAGGCTCAGCTGACCTGGAAAATAGATCCAGGAGAGATAATTTGAAAATCATTGGACTACCTGAAAACCATGACCAAAATAAGAGCTTAGACATCACCTTAAAAGACATTATTAGGGAAAATTGCCCTATTTTCTATAAGCAGAAGGTACAATAGAAATTGAAAGAATCCACCAATCACCTCCTGAAAGAGATCCAAAAAGGAAAACCTCCAGATCTCAAAAGGAAAACTTTCAGGAATATTATAGCCAAATTCCAGAACTCCCTGGTCAAGGAGAAAATATTGCAAGCACCTTGAAAAAAAGGAATTCAAATACTGTGGAGCTACAGCAAGGATAAAAAGGAGATCGAACATAATCTACATTAAAGGACTGGAGAGCTTGTAATATGATATTCTGTAGGGCAAAGGAACAGGGATTAAACCAAGAATCACCTACCAAGCAAAATTGTGTATAAATTTTCAGGTGAAAAAATGGGACTTCAATGAAAAAGAGGAATTTCAGGCATTCGTGATGAAAAGTCCTGAACTCAATAGAAAATATGACTTTCAAATAGAAGAACCTAGAGAGGCATAAAAAGGTAAAAAGGAAAAGTAGTCATGAGGGATATTAAAATATTAAATTGCTTACATTACTACATGGGAAGATAATACTCCTAAATCATAAGATCTTTCTCAGTATTAGGGCAGCTGAAAGGAATACACTTAGAGAGAGGCCACAGGTATGAACTGAATATGAAGGGATGATATCTGTCAAGCATTTGGTTTTTGTTTACCTTTTTTTTGGGAGGTAGGAAGGCTGTGGTGGCTTATGTGTAGGGCTGGATTTGTGCTCAGGGCCTCCTCGGCCAAGGGCTGGTGTTTTGTCCATTATGTCACCTAATTCCTCCATGATGACATCTTCAAAATAAAGTTAAGCAGTAAGAGGAATGCACTGGAAGAAAGGGAAAGGGAGAAGTGGACTGGGGAATAGTAGCTCACATAAAAGAAACAACAAACAGCTTATGGAGCGTAGGGAAAGATGGGGAAGTAGCTGGGCAGTGAGTGAACCTTACTCTCATCAGAATTGGCTCAAAGAGGGAATTACATACACACTGAAGTGGGTATGGTAATATATTGTCCCCTGATGGAAAGTGGGAGAGGAAGAAGATTGGGGGGAGAGGTGAAGGAAGGGAGGGCAGATTGGGGAAGGGGGGAACACAAAGCAAAACACTTTTGAGGAGGAATAGGGTGGAGGAAGTTAGAAAATAGACTAAATTTCATGGGGAGAAGGAATGATGAGCAGGATAGCAGAAGGATGTATGAAACATGCAAACCATCAACAGAGAAAGAACTGATGGTATCTGAATACAGATTCAAGTATAATTTTATTTGTTACCTCCTCTTTCTAAAGTTATTTTGTCTGTTTTCTTTCACAACCTGACTAATGAGATGTTTTGCATAATTGCACATGTATGACTTATATTGAATTGCTGGATTTCTTAGGGAGGGACAAGGAGGGAGGGAGGAAGGGAGGAAGAAAATTTAGAACACAAAGTTTAAAAAAATCAATGTGAAAAGTAATGATGACTATGAATCGTTTAGAGAAACCTGAAAGGACTTACATGAACTGATGCTGACTGAGAGGAGCAGAACCAGGAGAACATTGTACGCAGTAACAGCAACATTATATGATGAACAATGGTGATAAACTTGGCTCTATGTAGCAATAGTCCAAAACAAATTCAAAGAATTTTAACAGAAAATTATAAAAGAATTATAACAGAAAATGTTCTCAATATCCCGAAAAACAAACTGTGGTTTATGAATGCAGATTGAACCATACTGTTTCTACTTTTGGGCTGTTTTTTTCTTCCTATTTTGAGATTTTTCCCTTGTGCTCTTACTCTTCTTTCAGAATACGACTAATTCGCTATATTAGATTGCTTTATGTCTTGGGGAGGAGGGAGGGAAGGGAAAGTGGGATAAAAAATTTGGAACTAAAAATCCTATGAAAACAAATGTTGAAAACTATTCATATATGTAACTGGAAATAATAAAAATACTGAACTTTCCAGGACTATGTCATCTATACTAACGCTGTAATTTTCTCTCAAATTAAACAATGAAATCATTATACATATACAGAACTTGTCATGTATTTATGATGAAAAATGTCATATCTTTTAAAATAAAATTAATTATTTTAATGGGTGAAAATGAGTTGAGTGCTAGATATATATTCCATGGATGTAGGACAGCAAAAACAATGGAAAGGAGGTATGTAATGGAATGTTCTGTATAAGGAAGAGAAAGTTTGGGTATAAAGTGAAATATGTAAAGAAGAGTTGTGTGTGATAAGCCAGTGAAGGATACATTGGAGACTGATTATGAAGGTCAATATATTTCAAAGTGAGGGACTTTTATTTACCCTGGAGGCAATAGGGAGACATAGAAGATCTTTTTGAGTAGAGGAGTGGCTTGCTTTGGGTAATAGAAGACTAGAGATAGAAGAAATCTTAGAATTTATCTAGCATATTTTCCTGGTTTTTAGTAAATGTAGAGGAGGTAGAGCCAAGATGGCAGAAGAAAGGCAGGGAATCACCTAAGTTCTCCTTAAAATCCCTCAAAATATCCTTTCAATAATGCCATAATGCAATTCATAGAGCAGCAGAACCCACAAAAGGACAGGATAAAATAATTTTCTAGCCAAAGACAACTTAGGTTGGCAGGAAGAGTCTCTTGCAACATGATGAGAGTGGAGGACAGTCCAATGCAGCCTGCACCAGTGGAGGCTATACCAACACAGACCAGGCATCAGCAAAGGAAGATCATCCCCTGGGAGTCACTGAATCAGCAGGGGCAGTATCCTTTTCAGGAATTATCAGCCCACAGATGGTAAGAAAGTCAAACAACTGGTCAGGCGATTGCACTGAAGCAAGACTGTGTTGCTTTGTCCCCACAGGCATGTGGATCACAGTCCTACGAAGGAGTCCAAGGGTGCAGAGGGGCACTAGCACAGAAGAGCTTGCAACAGCAGTTGAGTTGGGGACATTCATCACAGGTGTAGAGCAGAAAAGAGGGCCTGTGGTTGCTCACAGACCAAAATATGGGCCAGCAGAGTAGTGAACATACCTCTCCTTAGAATTGAAAACTTATAGGTTCCTAAAAGTATCTGTGAAAACAGATTCAAAAAAGCCTTGAAGCTCTGGACCCTGTTCCCTCTACTCTGGAAGCAGAACCCCACTTTAGCAGAGTTAAAAGTAAAGAAATAGACAAGGAAAATGAGCAAAAACAGAAAATATTCTGATGATAGAAAGTCACTATGTTGACAAGAAAGATCAAGACACACCCTTGAAAGGAGATAACAAAGTCAAAGTGACTTAAGTCCAAAGCCTCCAAGAAAAATATGAAAAGATAGTAGATAGTAGATATGTGATAAATCTGCTGACTTGACTCTTAATAGTCTTATTTTTTAAGTACTCCACATAGAGCTGTCATATAGAAAAGGGAATTAAATCTGTTCTCCTTTAACCCAAGAGGATAGAAATAAGAGGAATAGGTGGAAGGTAGAAAATTTATTATTTTTTTATGTAAGGAAATTATTCCTTACAACTATTTCTAATGAAGATTAATGAAGACTGCATTGCTCTGAAAGGTAATGAGATTCTAATTCTAGAGGTCTTTTAATTGAAAATAGATGACCCCTTGTAGAGGTTGTTATGTATGGACTCTCCTGCATGAAAATATTCAGCAGAACAGCCTTAGATTTTTTTTTCCAATTCTGAGCTTCCATGATTCTGTGAAATAACACAAAAGAAATACTATCAGATTAACAAATCTCAGTGAAGGAGGGTCTCAAGTTAATATTGGGTACAAATTAAAGTGTTATGGAGGAAATGTTGGTGGTTTTAGGAGAGAAGGAAGGAATTTAAGAAACCACTTTTATAAGTGAGCCAAGCAATCAGTGGTGGAGTGGCATTATCTTTGTGTATGATGTTTATTGCAGCTCACACAGCCAATCCAACTTAATATTTTCAAGGAGTCAGATTTAGTCTTTACATCCTTAATTCTCCTTTTAATGACCCTTAAGGCTATAGAATCCAGTACATCAAGGTTTTTATCAGTGACGTGCATGTGGAGTTGAAGCTGAGAATCCTTTTGAAGGCAGAGGGCAAGTCTCATATAATTAGAGTCTAAGAGAGGTTGCAAGCATGGAGTTAAGTTGTGGTATAGTACCTGTATGTTGCTGGAGCAATTGGGTTGCTCAGTTCCTTTCAATGACAAGGTAAAGAGCATGGTTTTATTTTTATTTATTTATTTTTCTGGGGCAATGAGGGTTTAGTGACTTGCCCAGGGTCACACAGCTAGTAAGTGTCAAGTGTCTGAGGTCAGATTTGAACTCAGGTCCTCCTGAATTCAGGGACAGTGCTTTATCCACTGTACCACCTAGCTGTCCCCAAGATCATGTTTTTATAATGAGCAGCTGATATCAGTTGAAGATGAATATCTAGGAGCATGAAGGAGGAACAAAGTGACCCTAGTGTTGAAGTGGTCAGGGAAAAGTGGATGTAATTACAAATGAGTAGTAGGCAGTTAAAATAATGATTTATAGACAGTAATAGAGACACATAATTTAAATCTGGAATCGTGAAAACAAAGCATCTTCTCTGCAGCTCATATAGAGACATAAGAAAATAAAATTTAGAAAATTGAAATTTGAGACTTTGTTCATCAGCATTTGTCCTTAGTCCTTTGCTGATTCAAACTTATGTGAGCTGAATATGATGGAGTGAAATAGCTTGTACTGTCAGCAAATAGCCAATCTTATTCATAGGATATTGGATTTAATCAGATACAAAGATGGGAATAATCTAAGGGAGAAAAGCATAAGAAGCAGTATCAATTTATCAATTTAAGAAAATTATTATTAATATTTCTTGGAGGGGCGGAGCCAAGATGGTGGAGAGGAAGCAGCAAGCTGCCTGAGATCTCCTTCTGTTCCCTCAAAAAGAACATTAAATCAAGCCTCTGGATGGATTCTGAAACTACAGAACCTGCAAAGAGACAGACACAGTCTTCCAACCAGAGATAATTTAGAAGACTTCAGGAAAAGGTTGGTCTGACTCGGGCAAAACGGAGGCCCAGCACACGGCAGCAGCCCAGCGCCGAGGGGGTCAGGGCAAGTCAGCAGGAGCTGCGGGCCACAGCCGAACAACTCAGGCCCCTGGAACCTGGCTCAAAATATCTGGTGGCCAAGAAGGACAGTGGACAAACCTACCTGCACCAGCCGAGAGGGCAAGTTGCCAGCGGTAGGGCCAAGAAAAGGATAGGTGCGACCAGGCACACAGACACAGCACGCTTAGACAGGAAGTGCAGGGGGGTGAACTGCACACTATAAAGGCCTCAGAGTAAAAAGCTAAACACACACCACCTATACCCCTCCATGAGAAGCCCAAAAGAGGGACCCTGGTGCCCCCAGAGCAGACCTCAACTTAAAAAATAAATAAATAACCTGCAATAATGAGTAAGAAGCAAAAATGAGCCCTCTCCATTGAGAGCATCTGTATCAATAGGGAAGGAGCCAACACAAACTCAGATGAGGACAATACCCTCAAATTGCCTACATGTGAAGCCTCCCAAGGGAAGGTGAATTGGTCTCAAGAACAAAAAGCCTTCCTGGAAGAGCTCAAAAAGGATTTCAAAAATCAATTGAGAGAGGTAGAAGAAAAAATGGGGAGAGAAATGAAAGCAAAACAAGAAAACTATGAAAAAAGAATCAGCAACTTGGAAAAGGAAGCACAAAGATTGACTGCAGAACACAATTCCTTAAAAAATTCATCTGGCAAAATGGAAAATAAAGTGCATAATTTCACTGAAGAAAACAATGCCTTAAAAAATTCATCTGGCCAAATGGAAAAAAAGGTGCATAATCTCACTGAAGAAAACAATGCCTTAAAAATTAAAATTGGACAATTGGAAGATAAGGAATCCATGAGACCCCGGGAATCAGTCAAGCACAAATCAAAAGAATGAAAAAATAGAAGAAAATGTGAAATACCTCACTGGAAAGACAACTAATCTGGAAACAGATCCAGGAGAGACAATTTGAGAATCATTGGACTGCCTGAAAGCCATGACCAGAAAAAGAATCTAAACACCATATTCCAGGAAATTATTAAGGAGAACTGCCCCAATATCATAGAATCAGAGGATAATATCATCATTGAAAGAATCCACCGATCACGTCCTGAAAGGGACCCCAAAAGGAAAACTCCAAGGAATATTATAGCCAAATTCCAGAATTATCAGGTGAAGGAGAAAATACTCCAAGCAGCCAGAAAGAAGCAATTTAAATATCATGGAGCCACAGTCAGGTTTGCTCAGGACCTGTCAGCTTCAACATTAAAGGACCCCAAGGCTTGGAAGATGATATTCCGGAAGGCAAAGGAGCTTGGATTGCAGCCAAGAATCAATTATCCAGCAAAAATGTGCATTCTCTTTCAGGGGAAAAGATGGACATTTAATGACATTGGGGACTTTCAATCTTTCCTGGTGAAAAGACCAGATCTGAATAGAAAATTCGATCTTAACATACAAGACTCAAGAGAAGTTTAAAAAGGTAAACAGAGAGGGAAAAAAATAGTTACTCAATTAGGTTAAACTGTTTATATCCCTACACAGGAAAATAATACTCATAACTCTTAAGAATTGTAAATGTATTTGGGCAGAGAGAAGGACTTTACACAGAGGGTATAAATAAAAAATTGTCTTTGATGTGATGATACAAAGAAAACTAAGGTGTTAAAAGGGAGTCTATGGGGAGGAGAGGAAAGGGGAGGTGGAATGGGGCGAATTATATCATATGAAGAGGTAAAAAAAACTATTACAATAGAGGGAAAGAAAGGAGGGGTGAACATTGTTTCAACCCTACTATCATTAGATTTGATTCAAAGAGGGAATAAAATATACGTTCATTGGGATAAAGAAACTTAGCTCATTCTTTAGGGAAGCAAAAGGGGAAGGAAAAGGGGGGACTGATAGAAGGGAGGACAAAAGCAAGGGAGAAAAGGGTAAAGAAAAGAGAGGGGGGTGATAAAAAGGGAGGGCAGATTGGGGGAGGCATGGTTAAGAAGTAAAATGTCAGTGAGGAGGAATAGGGTGAAAGAAGGGGGGAAAAGTACAAAGGGAGTAAATAGAATGGAGGGGAATAGAGAGTCAGTAAAAATAACTGTGAATGTGAATGGGATGAACTCTGCTGTAAAATGGAAGTGAATTGCAGAGTGGATTAAAAACCAGAATTCTTCAATATGCTGTTTACAAGAAACACATTTGAAGCAGAGAGATACACACAGAGTAAAGGTAAAAGGCTGGAGCAGAATATATTATGCTTCAGCTAAAGTAAAAAAAGCAGGGGTAGCAGTCCTTATCTCAGACACAGCACAGGCAAAAATAGATCTCATTAAAAGAGATAAGGAAGTAAATTACATCTTGCTAAAAGGTACCATAGATAATGAAGTAATATCAATATTAAATATGTATGCACCAAGTGGTATAGCATCCAATTTCTTAGATAAATTAAATGAGTTACAAGAGGAATTAGACAGTAATACTATACTAGTGGGGGATCTGAATCTCCCCCTCTCAGAATTAGATAAATCTAGTCGAAAAATAAATAAGAAAGAAGGGAAAGAGGTGAATAGATTACTAGAAAAGTTAGACATGATAGATGTCTGGAGAAAATTGAATGGGGATAGAAAGGAATATACCATTTTCTCAGCAGTACATGGCACATTTTCAAAAACCTGACAGTGTATTAGGGCACAAAATCATCATAGTCAAATATAGAAAGGCAGAAATAGTAAATGCATCCTTTTCAGATCATGATGCAATAAAAATTACATGTAAGAAAGTGCCAGGGAAAAGTAGAATGAAAATCAATTGGAAACTAAATAATTTCATTCTAAAGAATGAATGGGCCAAACAAGAAATCATAGAAACAATCAATAACAATATCCAAGAGAATGACAATAATGAGACAACATACCAAAATCTATGGGATGCAGCCAAAGCAGTACTTAGGGGAAAATTTATAGCTCTAAATGCTTACATTAAAAAAAAAAAGAGAAAGAAGAGATTAATGAATTGGGCATGCAAGTTAAAAAAGCTAGAAAAAGCACAAATTAGAAATCCCCAATTAGATACTAAAATAGAGATCCTGAAAATTAAAGGAGAAATTAATAAGATTGAAAGCAAAAAAACTATAGAATTAATCAATAAAACTAAGAGCTCATTTTATGAGAAAAACAATAAAATAGATAAAATATTGGTTAATTTGATTAAACAAAAGAAAGAAGAAAACCAAATTACCAGTATCAAAAATGAAAAGGGTGATGTTACCAACAATGAAGTGGAAATTAAATCAATAATTAGGAATTATTTTGCCCAATGGTATGCCAATAAATTTGACAATCTAAATGAAATGGATGAATATTTACAAAAATATAAACTGCCCAGGTTAACTAAAGAGGAAATAAAATCCTTAAATAGACCCATATTAGAAAAAGAAATTGAACAAGCCATTAATGAACTCCCTAAGAAAAAATCCCCAGGGCCAGATGGGTTTATGGATGAATTTTACCAAACATTTAAAGAACAATTAATTCCAATATTATTCAAATTATTTGGAAAAATAGGTGAAGAAGGAGTTCTACCAAATTTGTTTTATGACACAAATATGGTGGTGATATCAAAACCAGGCAAAGCAAAAACAGAGAAAGAAAATTATAGACCAATCTACCTAATGAATATTGATGCTAAAATCTTAAATAAGATATTGCAGCAAGAGATTACAGCAAGTGATCACCAGGATAATACACTATGACCAGGTGGGATTTATACCAGGAATCCAGGGCTGGTTCAACATTAGGAAAACCATTAACATAATCAACCACATCAATAAGAAAACCAACCAAAATCATATGATTATCTCAATAGATGCAGAAAAAGCTTTTGACAAAATACAACACCCATTCCTAATAAAAACACTGGAGAGTTTAGGAATAGGGGGAGCTTTCCTTAAAATAATAAACAGTATCTACCTAAAGCCATCAGCAAGTATTATATGCAATGGAGATAAATTAGAGGCCTTCCCAATAAGAACAGGGGTGAAACAGGGATGTCCATTATCACCCCTATTATTTAATATTGTACTAGAAATGTTAGCTTTAGCAATCAGAGAAGAGAAAGGAATTAAAGGAATTAGAATAGACAAGGAGGAAACAAAACTATCACTCTTTGCAGATGATATAATGGTATACTTAAAGAATTCTAGAGAATCAACTCAAAAATTACTTGAAACAATTAACAGCTTTAGCAAAGTAACAGGATATAAAATAAATCCACATCAATCGTCAGCATTTCTATACATGACCAACAAAGTCCAGCAGCAAGAGATAGAAAGAGAAATTCCATTTAAAGTAATGGTAGGTAATATAAAATACTTGGGAGTCTACTTGCCAAGACAAATGCAGGAACTCTATGAACACAACTACCAAACACTCTTCACACAAATCAAATCAGATCTAAATAATTGGAAAGATATCAATTGCTCATGGATAGGCAGAGCTAATATAGTAAAAATAACAATACTGCCTAAATTAATTTACTTATTCAGTGCCATACCAATCAGACTACCTAAAAATCATTTTATAGAGCTAGAAAAATAATAACAAAATTCATCTGGAAAAATAAAAAATCAAGAATATCCAGGTAAATAATGAAAAAAAAAATTCACAGGAAGGTGGATTAGTGGTACCAAACCTGGAGCTTTACTATAAAGAGACAGTCATCAAAACTATCTGGTACTGGCTAAAAAATAGAGTGGTAGATCAATGGAATAGGCTAGACACAGGAAATGCAGTAGTAAATGACACTAGTAATATAGTGTTTGATAAACCCAAAGACTCCAGCTTCTGAGATAGGAACTCAGTATTTGACAAAAAGTGCTGGGAAAACTGGAAGATAGTATGGCAGAAATTAGGCATAGACCAACATCTTACACCTTATACTAAAATAAGGTCAAAATGGATACATGATTTAGACATAAGAGGTTATACCATAGGTAAATTAGGAGAGAAAGGAACAGTCTACCTATCAGATGTTTGGAAAGGAAAACAGTTTATGACCAAACAAGAAATAGAGTATAATTTAAAATGCAAAATGGATGATTTCAATTATATTAAATTAAAAAAAATGTTTGTACAAACAGAAGCAAAATCAAATTTATAAGAATCCAAGTCATTCCCCAATTGAGAAATGGTCAAAGGATATGAACAGGCAGTTTTCTGATGAAGAAACCAAAGCTATCTATTCCCATGTGAAAAAATGCTCTGAATCTCTAATGATTAGAGAGATGCAAATTAAAACAACTCTGAGGTACCACCTGACACCCATCAGATTGGCTAAAATGACATAAAAGGAAAATAATAAATGTTGGAGAAGCTGTGGGAAAATTGGAACACTAATGCATTGTTGGTGGAGCTGTGAACTGGTACAACCATTCTGGAGAACAATTTGGAATTATGCCCAATGGGCTATGAAGCTGTGCATACCCTTTGACCCAGCAATACCACTTTTGGGTCTTTTTCCCAAAGAAATCATGGAAAGGTAAAGGGACCCACATGTACAAAAATATTTATAGCTGCTCTTTACGTGGTGGCAAGGAATTGGAAGTTAAGGGGGTGCCCATCAATTGGGGAATGGCTGGACAAGTTGTAGTATATGAATACAATGGAATACTATTGTGCTGTAAGAAACGATGAGCAGGAGGAGTTTAGAGAATCCTGGAGTGTCTTGTCCGGGCTGATATGAGTGAGATGAGCAGAACCAGAAGAACATTGTGCACAGTATCATCAACATTGAGTGTTGATCTATTGTGATGGACTATATTCTTCTCACCAATGCAATGGTACAGAAGAGTTCCAGGGAACTCATGATAGAAGAGGATCTCCAAATCCAAGAAAAAAAAAAAAAAAGAACTGTGGAGTATAGATACTGAATGAACCATAGTATTTCTTTTGTTTTTGGTGCTGTTGTTTTTTTCTATTTTGAGGTTTTTCATCATTGCTCTGATTTTTTTCTCTTATAACATGACTAATGCAGAAATAGGATTAATGTTATTATGTGTATATGTATATATATATATATATATATATATATATATATATAACCTATATCAGATTACCTGCTGTCTAAGGGAGGGGGGAGGGAGGGGAGGGAGAAAAATCTGAAATTGTAAAGATTGTATAAACAAAAGTTGAGAAATATCTTTACATGTAATGGAGAAAAAATAAAATAATTTATTAATTAAAAAAAAAGAATAAAAAGTGCAACCAAAAAAAAATTTTATTGGGGGGAACCAGAGCGCAGTTTCAGTTCTTTTTCTCCCCTCCTCCCCCCCCACCCCAACTCCAGAAAGTCCACTTCTTACTCAAGACAACAAAAGAAATGGAGTTAGACTCTTTTGTCCAGCTGAGCGAAGGATTAATGGGATTAAACCATACCTAGATACTGGAAATTCCCTTTGTCTATCTGTGAGGGTCATTTGCATACTCTTCCCTTATGTCATTAGTAGAGTTCATTTTAATTTAGACCACCCTCATGTAATGTCAATCTATGGAATTTAATGATGCTAACCAATTAGCTTTGATCAATGTATAATATTCCACCTCTATCAAAAAAGGATAAAACCCTTAGTCACACCAGGGTCTTCACTCTCTTGTTGTGTTCTTCCTCTTAAGACAGTTTAGGTTTCATAGGTCTTCTCTACTATCCTTGAGACCTGTTAAGGGTTAAAATTCTAGCTAGTCTGTCTAAAATATCTAATGAGTGGTCGCCAATAAATTATAAGCTTTAGCAAGAGTTAGACTTTTAAGCATTTATTTAAGGAGAATAAGAATTTGGTAAAGAGAGAGAGAAAGGCCTATATTTCTATCTATTAAAGGGAGAGCACATTTTTAGCTCCCTTCTCCGCCAGCGTCCCCAGGAAAGAGAGCGAGCCTGAGCGCCAGTCTCTTCCTTCCTCCTCCCACTAGCCCGCATCACTTCCTGACTCCTGGTCTTGCCCTCAAAGACCTTCCCTTCATGGGCAGAACTCTTCTACAGTAAGTATCCAGCAGGTGGCATTATTCCAATCGTTACAGTCCCTATGCTTCTCCTGCTTGTGATAATTGCCACATGGTCAATTATTTACTGTCATGTATAATATTAATTGATAATAAATTTTTACTGCCAAAATTGCTGCAATAGCAACTAATTATATTATAAAATGCAGTAATATCAATGCCTTATAAAAGACAATTTAATTAAATAAAAAACAGCAACACATCTAGTTATAGATCTTTACAAAGGGCTTCCACAAACCTCATTTAATTTGTTCCTCACAATCACCCTTTGAAGGAATTATGACAGGTTTTATCATACCTATTTTATAGATGAGAAAACAGATTGAATAAGGTTCCATGACCTGCCTAATAGTGCATACTTACTAAATGACCCAGGACTCATGAGGACTCAAATATGGTGTCTTTAAGTCCAGTAGACTTCCTATTAGTCTATGAATGCAATAGTGGGGTTTGGGTTCAAAAATTAATGTAATTAAAAACCCTGGAGGGGATAACTTCATTTTCTTACCATTTTCTCCATTTCTCACAACTACCTTGTGCTAAATATTATGAATTAGGCATTGATTCATAAAAAACCGCCCAAACATAATAGTTACAAAGGCATAATCATTAAAAATAAAAACACCAACTTAACCTTAATCTTGCCTTACAATATTTCTAACCTATCATTCTTTGGAAATTAGCTTTTCAGTGTGTATAAACTGGGAGTTCCTCTTTGACCACCTCTAAACCAAAGTGCTGTGCTCCTCAGGAATGAATTTGCTGCCATGGAAACATATGTGAGGTCACAAAGACATTTTCTATTGCTATGTGATATACAAGTCACTTATTTACATCAGTTGCATAATTGGCAATCATTTTCAGCTCAGCTTAGAAAGTGACAGCATTTAGTACATAGAATGTATTTAAAAGTCCTTAATTTGTGACCAACTCATTATTGTGTACCAAAATATTAAAAAACAACAACAAGAACAAAAAACAACAAGAAAAACATCTGAGCACATAGAGTTCAGGGCATTCCTTCTCTAAGTAGCTTTGATATAATCCAGGTCTTCAAAAGATTAAACAGCCCTTGGTTCATGCATGGATAACATAAAACAGAGAATATTGGATAGGATAAAATGGAAAATCTCAACTGATCAAAACCTTAAACTGTACATTACTTATATTTAAAGGTCCTAAATATATGTAACTAATTTGTTAACTTGCACAGACCTGATAAAGGGTCACTAATTCCATGAAATAATTGCAGCAGTTGTACACCCTTAGACTATCAGCCACTCCACATATATCAGATCTTCATTTCTGGGTTGCAAAGTCTGCATGTATTTTCTTCCTTTTGTTAAATGGAATTCAAAATGCTGATCCTCTACATCCTGACATTTGGCCAAAGGAGAAAATATACTCAATTCCAAGACACCCTAAGCCATAATGTCAGGTTTTATTTATATAGGTAGGATACCTGAGGATGTTGTGCTAGGAGCTGTCTTAATTATCACACTGAAAAATCTTAAAACACTAAAGGGAACCTTACATCTAACTGCTGACTGCCCTGTGTGGAACAGTGAAGGATGAAATAACCTTAAAAAGTACTGAGTCACAGACTGCCTTTGCTGCTCTGAGGCTTCTGGGTGAATCCCTTTCCTCTAAAGCAGTCTGTTTCCTGACACTAGGTGGATGATGGTTTAGACACAAGACAAGCACAGTCCCACCACTTATTATAACTAAGCTTATTCTGGATTTAACTAAAAATGTGAAGAACACTTATCTGTCATGAATATGAGCTTTCAAGTCACTTTTGGCAATAGCTTCATGATAACAATTTAATTTCTTTAAAGAATAATCCCTTGCTCTCATGCTTAAGATTTCATATGACAGATTGAAGTAGGAATATGAGATTAATATGTCTCAGCTTAGTCTTTGGTCAAGATATTTTCTTTTAAACACTTCATATTCCACTGGAGTAAGGCTGTAGGTAATACAGTAATACAAAGTGAGCTAAAAGGAAGAAAAAATGTATAATAAAGGAGAAAACATCATGAGTTTTCAAAGACACATGTTATTGTTCTACAAAATCCCAGAAGAGTTTATTCAAATGTGAAGAATGAGAGTATATGAGTCCCTTCCAAGTTGTCTCTTTTCATTTGAGGATCACTGTTCTATAGAGAACTCTTAGATGAAGCAACTTGATAAACACATACTTAAAAGTAAACATCCTTCCAAATATTTGTTTATCATCCATGTCAAAAAAAAATTTACATTCTCCTTTTAGTTTTTGGAAAGACATTATAATCACAATGCCTAGGTTTCAATCTTGATTCTACTGCACCATGGACAACTTTCTTTCCTTCCCTGACTCTCAGTTTTATCATTTGTAAAATGACCGAAAATTCTGTGAATTATATTGAAAACATTTACCTGCAATCCTTTACCCTTTTGGAATAATTTACTATCAGTCATTTTTATTTTTTATAGAAATTATTATGGGTAGTAGCAGCTAGGTGGCACAATGGATAAAGCACCAACCCTGGATTCAGGAGGACCCGAGTTCAAATCTGGCCTCCGACACTTGACACCTACTAGCAGTGTGACCTTGGGCAATTCACTTAACCCTCATTGCCCTGCAAAAAAGAAAAAAAAAGAAGAAAAAAATAAATTATGTGCAGTTCATATTCTAATAAGAGTACATGCTGTATATACAAATAATGTATAAAATCATACAAAATCATGATAGAGAGGTGAAAGAAAAAAGTGTAAGGTAAAAAGGTGATAAAATAAGATGTCAGAGAGAAGAAAGGAAGTTTCCTGAGCTTTCCCAATTTTCCCTCCAGAACAACATTAAATCAAGCATCTAAACAAATTCTGTCACTGCAAAACCTACAAAAAGATGGGATGAAACAGTTTTCCAGCTTAAAATAACTTAATAGGACTTCAGGTAAAGTCCATCTTACTTGGGTAAAAGGGGAATGAAGTGTAGCACAGAGAGCACCTGGGCAAGCCAGTGGAAGGTTCTTAGCCATAGCCCAAATGAGAAGCTGAGGCCCCTTGGTCCTGGATCACCAGACTAGTGACACAGCAGGCCAGTTGTGAGGCCCCTAGCACCAATACAGAAGTCATCTGACAGATGGGGTGTCCACCACACAAAAGACATCACTAGATCAGGCCAGACTAGTGCAATGAGCAAGCTGAGAGCTTCTGAGGCCTCAGAGCAGAAAGCCAGGGATCAGGGCCACGACTTCCAGAAAAAGCAGTGCCTCCTGTGACTCAGGAGGAGAGTTTAACTTTAAAAGACATGAAATAGACTACAATATGAGTAGTAAACAGAAAATAACTCTCACCATAGAAAGCTACTATGGTGAAAAGGAAAAACAAAACAAAACAAAACTCAGAAGAAGACAGCACTACCAAAATACCTACATGTGAAGCCTCAAAGAGGAAGATGAATTGGTCTCAAGATCAAAATGCCCTCTCAGAAAAGCCCCAAAACGTATTTTACAAATGAAATAAAAGAAGAAAAACTGGGAAAAGAAATGAGAGTTATGCAAGACAGAGTCAATAGCTTGGAAAATGAAAGACAAAAATTGATTGAGGAAAACAAATCATTAAAAATACCACTGGTCAAATGGAAAAGGAAATGAAAAGCTGACTAGGTAAAAGAATTCCTTAAGAATTAGATTTGGCAAATGGAAACTAATTACTCAATTAAACTTCAGGAAGCAGAAAAGCAGAACTAAAAAAATGTGAAAGTAGAAGAAAACATAAAATATCTCATCAGTAAAACAACAGACCTGGAAAATAGATCCAGGATGGACAATTTAAGAATTATAAGGCTACATGAGGGACATGATGAAAAGCAAAAAGAGGTTGGACAGCATATTTCAGGAAATTATTAAGAACTGTCTGTGTCATTTGATAATATATCAGGGTACTTGTCTTTGTTCTAGGTTTTAGGGAACTTAGCTGGGGTTTCTAATATATTGCAACTTATAGTAGCATCAATATTTGGAAATAAGCAGTTATGGAATCATACTAAATGTTAATAAAAAGAGAACACATAGCTCTAAAAGTTCAGAAGCCCTACATTACCTATGATGGGGGGTTGGATGGGCGGTGTGCATGGATGCCTCCTTCAGCATCCCAGGCTAAGAGAGCACATGAGAAAGCATAAGCTCCATGTGGTCCAGAGGAGAGACAGCCCTTACACATTGTTCAAAGCTAATTGGCTAACACATTTCAAATGTATTGGTTTACTGGACATGAGGGTGAACCATATTAAAATGAACAGTACATGCTAAGTTCAGAGTCAAAAGCCAGACCCTCTGTGGCGAAAACTTTCAGTTAAGTGTGGTTTTAATCTCTATTGTCTCTCCAACTTTACTGACTGTGGGCTGGCTCTGAAAGAAATCAGGCAAAGCTCCCGATGGGGGGATCTCTGAGACCACCAAAACCCATTATTTTCTCACAAATCTCAAAGTCTTAGTCATAGAGTAAAATAGTTATAGAAAGAATACACTGATTGCCTCCTGAAAGAGACCCCAAAATGAAAATTCCAAGGAATATTGTAGCCAAATTGCAGAATTTTCCGGTAAAGGAAAAATACTGTAATTAGTAAGAAAGAATTTAAATATCAAGAAGCCACAGTCAGAATTTCACAGGATCTGGAAGCTTCAACATTAAGCTATCAGAGGGCTTGGAATATGATAATCCAGGAGACAAAGGAACTTGGATTGCAACCAAGCATCAACTACCTAGCAAAAATGAGCATAATCTTCTAAGGTGAAAAGATAGACATTGAGCGAAATAGGGGACTTTAAAACTTTCCTGATGAAAAGGCCAGAACTGAACAGAAAATTCAATCTTCAAATGCAAGACTCCAGAAAATCACAAAAAAAGTTAAACAGGAAAAACATAACAAAATAAAAAATGTTATTCCATGACATTAAAATGTTTACATCCCTACAGGGGAAGAAGACACTAGTAACTCTTGAGAACTGTATATCTATTAGGGCAGATATAAGAGGTATACATAGAGAGAGGGTGTGGGTGGAAATTGATTTTTATGTGCATTTTTAAAATATCCTTAAGGGGTGGTAAAAAAGCATTGTGGGGGTAGAAGAAGAAAAGGGAAGCAGAATGAGGATAAATTACATCACAGGAAGAAGCACAAAAATTTATTACAATACAGGGAAAAAGGAAGGGTTGAGAATTGTTTCAACATTACTCTCATCAGATTTGGCTGAAAGAGTGAATAACATACACTCTTAGTTGGGTATAGAAATTTATCTTACCCTATAGGGAAGTAAGACATTGAAGTTATACCAATACTAATAATATATTCACCAAGTAGTATAGAATCCAAATTCTTAGAGAATAAATTAAGTAAGTCATAGGAAGAAATAGAGAGCAAAACTATTCTATACCTCAACCTCCCCCTCTCAGAACAATTTAAATCTAACCACAAAATAAATAAGAAAGAAGTTACAGAGGTGAATAGAATTTTAGAAAAGTTAGATATGATAAATTTCTGGAGAAAACTGAATGGAGATAGAAAGAATATACTTTTTCTTAGCAGTACATGGCACCTACACAAAAATTATCATGTATTAGGGCATAAAAATCTCACAGTCAAATACAGAAAAGTAGAAATAGTAAATGCATTATTTTCGAATCATGATGAAATAAAATTATGTATATTAAATAGCTATGCAAAGATAGATGAAAAATTAATTTGAAACTAAATAATATAATCCTGAAGAATGATTGGATCAAACAACAAATCATAGATATAAACAATAATTTCATTAAAATCATAAAGAAGCTACTAACACTGACTCTACACTTTCTCTGATGCTGAAATGATCAATTGTTTTTGTCTTGTGTAAATAGATTCAGAAGAAATGACTTTATGCTGCTTAAATTTTTTGTTTCTTAAATTGATGAATATTGCAAAAACCCTTCACCTTTCAAATTCTTAGAATGATTATCATCCCTTTCCACTTAGGAAAAGCAATTGTGTAAGTATTCTCAAATTGCTTACCTTTGACTTATAGGATGACGGCAATACATCAAATTTTACACTTATGTTGAACCATTTAACTATCTTTTATAAACAGAGTAAGTGAAGGTAATTATAACATCCTTGGGTTGCCAGTGGGGTATGATTTCTGTGATGATGGGATGGGTTAAATTAGAATTGTCAGATATGCAGTTCTAAGCTAAACCATGGACTCATATGATCAGTTGCTTAACTACTGGAATGATGACAACCTAATATGATCATATAATTTTTCATAGTATATAGTAACAAGAGGTCATCTAGTCATAAAATCAAAGGGTCTCAGAGTTCAAAAGGATCTTACAGGTCACCTACTCCAACATATACCTGAACAAGAATGCCCTATGTATATATGCATCATCAACAACTCCTTCTTGGGAGAAACACTGGGACCCTCCTCACTCAAGGCTGTTTCCTTTCTGCACAGCTCTACCTGCTGCCTTATACTAAAATAAGTTATTTATTTAACTAATTGAGGGAGAAATACTTCAATTTTAAAATTAATTTGTGAATCTTCCACCTTAAAAACTTTCCTTGAGTATGACTTATTGAGATTGGTTGTCTGTTTTGATGGGATTATCTGAATAACCAACATCTCTTTCTTGTACAGACATGATCTTTCCTGAAGTAGCTTTTGGTTCAGGTCTCCTGTGCCACTGTTTTTTGGGAAAAAGTCTCTGAACCAAAGTAGATATGTTATTGTATAGTTTGAGATTAAGGTACTCCATACTTTAAACTTAGGAAATAATTATTTTAAAAGAAATAGATAAATGAATTTTGTTCTTTAATTTTAAATTATTAATTTCTCTGAAAAATGTTAGAAATGCAAGAAATTTTAGAATTTTAAACTGAACATAATGATAATCAATACTTAATTGAGAAGTAATTTTTATAGTTTACAAACTCTTTCACCAAATGAATTTGTGAGACAAGTTGTACAAGCATTATTATCTCCCATTTAAAAGTAAGGAAGTAAAGATCAAAGATGTTAAGTGACTTGTCCAAGGTTACACAGCTACTAAATTAAAGAATCAATACTGAAACAGATTCTTGTGTTATGTTGTCTTTTAGCAAGTGTGTATATGTGTGTGTGTGTGTGTGTGTGTTAGAGTAGAAAGCAGGTTCAACAATGGGTGCTGTAGCAAGTCATAATTATCATCAGGACCACAACAGGAAAAAAAAAAACTAATTTAAATCACATAAATCACATAAAAGACAGTAAAGTTGCTTTCTCAATGAATTCTAGAAAGAAATTAAAGAACATAAAGGCAAAAAGAGTAATAATTTGGTAAAGTTTTTGATATTGATGAACTTTTGCAGTACCAAAGCATATCATCTTGTGACATAAGTAAATGTATCCAGTTTGAGATACTTCGAGGTTTCCTAAGTTGGAAGCAGCCCTCCATAACTGGTACTAATCATCCCTTGTTCTATTGTATGATCTTTATTATACAACACTGTGATCTCCTAGCTAAAATGTTATTTAAATTATTTTTCATTGAGATTCATTGGAGAAATTGGGCTACAATTTTCTTTCTCTGTTTTTGTTGTTGCTTGTTTAGGTATCAAAATCATACTTGTGTAACATAAAGAATTTGATAGGACTCTTATTTTGGCAATTTTTTCAAATAGTTTATAGAGTATTGGAATTAATCATTCTTTAAGTATTTTGTTGAATTCTCTCATAAAACCATCTGGTATTGGAGATTTATCTTCTTAGGTAACAAATTTATGGCTTGGTCATTTTTAAAAAAATAAGTTTATTTAAGTATTTTTGTCCTTTTCTGTTAATTAATTGCAATTTATATATTTATAAACACTCATCTATTTCACTTAGATTATTAGTTTTGATAGCACATAACTGGGCAAAATAGCTCGTAATAATTTCTTGAATTTCCTTTTCATTGGTCACACATTCACCCTTATCAATTTTGATAGTAGTGGTTAAATTTACTTCATTAAAAATCAAATTGGGGTATGTAGGAGACACAGTGGATAAAGCACCAGCCCTGGATTCAAGAGGACCTGAGTTCAAATCTGGCTTCAAACACTTGACACTTACTAGCTGTGTGACCCTGGGAAGACACTTAACCCTCATTACAAAGCAAAAAAAAAATAAATTTACCATCAGTTTATGTATTTTATTTATTTTTAATAAAACAGCTCCTAGTTTTATTTATTTTTTTTCAAAATTTAACTTTTGATTTTATTAATCACTTTTTGATGTTCAGATTTTCTATTTTGGTGTTTAATTGGGAATTTTTGATTCATTCTTTTTCTAGTTTCTTAAAAATTACATGACCAATTAATTGATTTGCTCTTGTCCTTTTAAAAAATAATGTAGGGGCAGCTAGGTGGCGCAGTGGATAGAGCACCGGCCCTGGAGTCAGGACTACCTGAGTTCAAATCCGGCCTCAGATACTTAACACTTACTAGCTGTGTGACCCTGGGCAAGTCACTTAACCCCAATTGCCTCACTAAAAAAAAAAATGTAATCATGTATATATGTATATGTATTTATGTATATATATGTATCTGTGTCTCTATCTGTATATATTTATCTATCCTCTATCTATATTCCCCTACTGCTTTGTCTAGATCCCACAAATATTGGTATATTTAAGAAGGAATACATCTAGCTAATCATCACGGTATCACAGGTTTTCTAAAAGAATATAAAAAATAAAATTGAATAAAACAATTCGGGAAATAATAGAAGAAAACTCCCCAGAATTTCTGAAAACAACCTACAAAGCATCAATCTAGAAAATTCCCCCAATGAGTGATAGATATTATTTTTTATTTTAAATTTTTTTTTATTATTTTCTGGTTACATGTGAAGATAGTTTTCAACATTTGTTTTCATAGGAATTTTAGTTCCAAATTTTTCTCCCACACTCCTTTCCCTCCCCTGACCCCTCTCCAATATGAAAATAAATCTGATATTGGTTATATATGTACAATCACATTGAATGTATCTCTGCATTACTCCATATTGTGAAAGAAAAATCAGAACACAAGGAAAAAAAACTCAAAAAAGGAGAAAAAAACAGCCAAAAAGTAGAAACAGTATGGTTCAATCTGCATTCAGAATCCAGAGTTCTTTTCTTTCTGGATGTGGAGAACACTTTCTATCATGAGTTCTTTGAAGCTGTTTTGGATCATTGCACTGCTGAGAAGAGCCAAGTTTATCCCCATTGTTCATCACATGATGTTGCTGTTACTGTGTATAATGTTCTCCTGGTTCTGCTCCTCTCAGTCAGCATCAGATCATGTAAGTCCTTCCAGGTTTCTCTGAACTACTCCTGCTCATTGTTTCTTTCAGCACAAAAGTATTCCATTAAATTCATATACCACAACTTGTTTAGCCATTCCCCAATTGTATGGTATTCCCTCAATTTTCAATTCTTTTCCACCACAAAGAGAGCTGCTATAAATATTTTTGTATGTATGGGTCCTTTTCCCTTTTCTATGATCTCTTTAGGATGCAGATCTAGCAGTGGTACCACTGTGTTGAAGGGTATGAACAGTCGCATAGACCTTTGGGCATAGTTCCAAATTGCACTGCAGAATGGGTGGATCATTTCACAGCTCCACCAACAACAAATCAGTGTTCCATTTTTTCCACAGTTCTCTAACATTAAATATTTTCCTTTTTTGTCATATTAGCCAATCTGATAGGTGTGAAGTAGTACCTCAGATTTGTTTTACTTTGCATTTCTCTAATCAATAATGATTTAGAGGGGCAGCTAGCTGGCACAGTGGATAAAACACCAGCCCTGGATTCAGGAAGACCTGAGTTCAAATCCAGCCTCAGACACTTGACACTTACTACCTGTGTGACCCCTGGCAAGTCACTTAACCCCCATTGCTCTGTAAAAAAATGATTTAGAGCATATTTTCATATGGCAATAGCTAACTTTGTTTGCTTCATCTGAAAACTGCCTGTTCATATCCTTTTACCATTCTCAATTTGGTAATGACTTGGATTTGTATAAATTTGATTTAGTTCCCTATATATTTTAGAAATTAGGCCTTTATCAGAAATACTAGTGGCAAAGATTGTTTCTCAGCTTTTGTTTTGACCTTTTGCTCTTTCAGATGAATTTTGTTATTATATTTTCTAACTCTATAAGATAATTTTAGTCTGACTGATATGGCACTGAATAAGTAAATTAATTTAGGTAGAATTGTCATTTTTACTATATTGGCTCAGCCTATCCATGAGCAATTGATTTTTTCCCAATTATTTAGATCTTATTTTATTTGTGTGAAAAGTGTTTTGTAATTGTTTTCATAGAGTTCCTGGGTTTGTATTGGCAGGCGGATTCCCAAGTATTTTATATTGTCTACTATTACTTTAAATTGAATTTCTCCTTCCATGTCTTGCTGCTGAGTTTTGTTGGTCATGTATAGAAATGCTGATGATTTATGTAGGTTTATTTTATGTCCTCCAACTTTGCTAAAGTTGTTAATTATTTCAAGTAGTTTTTTGGTTGATTCTTTAGGATTCTCTAAGTATACCATCATATCATTTGCAAAGAGTGAAAGTTTTGTTTCCTCCTTGCCTATTCTAATTCCTTTTATTCCCTTTTCTTCTGTTATTACAAAAAGTAACATTTCTAGTACAATATTAAATAATACAGGTGATAATGGGCATCCCTGTTTCACCCCTGAACTTACTGGGAATGCCTCTAACTTATCCCCTATATAATATTTGATGATGGTTTGGGGTAGATAATTCACCTATTCCAATGCTCTCTAGTGTTTTTAGTAGGAATGAGTGTTGTATTTTGTGAAATGCTTTCTCTGCATCTATTGAGATAATCATATGATCATGGTTAGTTTTCTTATTGATGTAGTTGATTATGTTTATAATTTTCATTATGTTGAACTAGCCCTGCATTCCTGGTATAACTCCTATCTGGTCATAATGCATTATCCTGGTGATGAAATGTTGTAATTTCCTTGCTAATATTTTACTTAAGATTTTTGCATCAATATTCATTAAGGAAATTGTCTGCAATTTGTCTCTGTTTTGGCTCTACCTGGTTTAGGTATCAATGCCATATTTGTGTGATAAAAGGAATTTGGTGGAGCTCCTTCCTCACTTAGTTTTCCAAATAATTTGTAAAGTATTGGAATTAATCGTTCTTTAAATGTTTGGTACAACTCACTTGTAAACACATTTGGCCCTGAAGATTTTTTGTTAGGGAGTTCATTGCTGGCTTGTTCAATTTCTTTTTCTAAAGTGGGTTTATTTCAGCATTTTATTTCCTTTTCAGTTAACCTAAGCTAATTGTATTTTTGTAAATATCCATTTCATTTAGATTGTCAAATTTATTGGGCAAAATAGATCCTAATTATTGCTTTAATTGACACTTCATGGGTGGTGAATTCACCCCTTTAATTTTTGATACTGGTAATTTGGTTTTCTTTCTTTTTTCTAAAATCAAATTAACCAAAGGTTTATCTATTTTATTGATTTTTTGATAAAATTAGCTCTTAATTTTATTGATTAGTTCCATTATTTTCTTGCTTTCAATTTTATTAAATTTTCCTTTGATTTTCAAGATATATACTTTAGTGTTTAATTGAGGATTTTTAGTTTGTTCTTTTTCTAGCTTTTTTAGTTGCATGCCGCATTCATTGATCTCCTTTTTCTCCTTTTTATTCAAGTAAGCATTTAGCAATATAAAATTTCCCCTAAGAACTGCTTTGGCTGCATCCCATAGGTTTTGTTATGTTGTCTCATTATTGTCATTCTTTTGGATGAAGTTATTGATTATCTCTGTGATTTGTTGTTTGGTCCACTCATTCTTTAGGATGCAATTATTTAGTTCCCAACTAATTTCCATTCTATCTTTCCATGGCTCTTTATTATATATAATTTTATTGCAGCATGATCTGACAAGGATGCATTTACTATTTCTGACTTTCTACATTTGACTATAAGGTTTTTGTGCCCTAATACATAGTCAATTTTGAGTCTGTTCCATGTACCACTGAGAAAAAGGAATATTCCTTTCTATCCCCATTCAGTTTTCTCCAGACATCTATCATATCTAACTTTTCTAACATTCTATTCAACTCTTTAACTTTTTTCTTATTTATTTTGTGATTATATTTATCTAATTCTGAGCGGGGAAGGTCCCTCCTTATTCTTCTTATTTTGTTCTCTATCACTTCATACAACCTTTCATGTTTTCCTGAATTATTTGTATTTGCTATATCTTTTGAAGCTATGATATTCTATCATACCTATCAATTTGTCCATACACTCAAGAATCAATGGGCACTCATTTCATTTCCAGATGTGTGGTACCACAAAAAAAGTTCCAGCAATAATAATTTGTACTATAAAGAATTTGCTAACAATGAATATGTTTGGAACCATAGTAATGCCTATTACTTGACTAAGGATATCCTCAATTTCCTACAATCCTATCTTTTCAGTCTTATTTCATATTTGTTACTTCTTTCTAAGCAGTATGTGTTCTAGCAAAATAGGAACTTTCCTGAGTCCAAAAAGATGTCTTATGCTTTCATATCCTCATTGTTATTTTTTAATCTTGTTCCTTATGCCTAGAATATTATTTCTGCTATTCGAATCCATGTTTAAAACTCAACTCAGGGGGTGAGCGAGGGTTTCCCGGAAGTTCTCATGCTGAAGGGGTCCTGGCCAGGCCATTTTCCTACCAGGGAAAAAGAAATGGAAGCCTTGACTGATGCTACTTTCCTTGCAACTAAAATTAAAAACACACTGTTCCAGTACCACAGTATTGAAGATGATAAGTGGAGAATTGCTAAGAAAATGAAAGATGTAACCATTTGGTGGAAGCCAAATTCAGTGGATATCTCTACAAAGCTCAAGGAGTTATGAAGGATATCATGAATAACATTATAGATTACATATGTCCAGGGTCTCATCGCCTAGATTCGGACAGTTTAATGTCTTCCATGGATATTTTCAAGCAGTTTGAAGAGAATTGCTGTGTAATGTGTTACACAACTGCTGGGCATCTGTGGAACCTCATTGCACCAAGAGAGTTTGTTGATTTCTCCTATACAACACAGTATGAAGAAGGGCTTTTGTCATACACTAATAATCTTAGACCTTTATTTCTTTTATGTGATTTTGGATTAAAATTTAGTTCTTTATTAAAAGGATATTCTTAAAAAAAACCTCAACTCAGAAATCACCTCCATCATAAAGGCTTCCTTTTTTCTTCCAAATATCAGTCATTAAGGATTTCTTCCTTCAAACTTCATATAAAGTAATACTTTCTTCTGTACTTCTCTAAAATACTTATTATTCTATTATTGTATATTATACTTTTTTCTGTGATCTTAAAATGATTCTTAAAATCATTGGCTGAGTACTATCTAAATTTTATATCTCCTGATTTAGTCTAGTATTAAGCATTAAGTGACTCATGCTTAAATAGTGTTTTGCACATAATAGACACTTATGAAATGAGGAATAAATGAATATACTTGTGTGTGAATGAATTACCTATAATTATTTATTTTTCATCTGGAGCATTATTAGAAATCTGATTGCACAAAGTTACATAAAGTTGTTTATCATTTCATAAGAAATGTGTTGTTTATCACTTACATTTTTCCTAAGTAAAAATGTGATGTCTTAGCAAATTATTTTTGGTCCAGTAATTTATGTCCATTATTTGAAGTTGTTTAAAACTTTTTCCTTACTGCCTTAATTTATTAATCATGTTTTAAACCTCAGTTAAATGCCTAATGAAGTAATTTTTAATATAGATAGACCTGTAGGTATCAAAAAAGTATGTCTAAATAAAAAAAATCTTCTTAGGTTAACTGTAACAAGTATTTATTAAGGTTAAACAATACCTTATTGGTTTTCTACTTGTTAACACAACAAAAAGATAGTTAATGATCGATGATAATTTTATTACCATAGGACTGACTCCATTCTGGAAGAGGAGTAAATTAATTCCTTTCTGTATATAAATTACTCACAAGTAAACATGAATAGAGAATAACTCAAGCTTTCTCATTCCATATATCTCTTTTGATCAGCTTGATTGAATGGACTTGAAACATAATTCAAATGTTTCTTGACTGAGAGTAAGGTAGTGAGAGGAGAATAAAATTGATTCCCAGTATTAGAGAAGGTAGATTTCTGAGCAGAAAACTGTCGAAAGCTTTGCCCCCAAGTCTCTTCCAGAAGTCCTGCTCTGTATTCAGCCATTAATAGCATCGGTGTATCACTATTTTTATTGTCTCCCTTTTCTTTTTAAGTCAGTCAATGACAGAGACAGTCATGATGTCATAGAAAGATTTGGAGAGAGAGACTGGTTTGAGAATGTTTCTTTTGTGATCTTGAGCAATTTAGTTGTAGAAGAAGACTAAGTATGCCAGTCTTCAGTTTATCTTTTAGAATTATTAAAAAAGTATATTACTTAAAGTTTAATGGTTTTCTTTTAGGAAATTGTACAAAAATAAGATAAAAGAGAAGATCCTAGAAATTGTATTGAGTGGGACCTGATTTAAAATTCTTAAGATCTAGGAAGGTCATTCATAGTCTATCCTCATTATTGAAAGAATTAGGATAATGATTAGACTAAGTATTTTATTACTTCAATTAGTAAAATTATCAGTAGAACTCAATGTTGTCTATTTCATGTCCTTAATCTTCTTACTCATTGTCACATCCTGTAAGAAATTAACTTTGTCAGGGTCAGAAAGCTAGTGAGTTGTCTGAGGCTGGATTTGAACTCAAGTCTTCCTGACTCCAGCCCCAGAACCATATCAGCTGAGCCCCCTAGCTATTCCATGTGAACAATACTAGCCCTTTACTTATACCTTACTAAACTTACTGGCATCACACTACTATCCACTTAGACTACATTGCTCCCAAGATGCAACTATTCAGAGTAAGAGACTCTATAATACTAAATAATTCACTATTTACATTCTCTGAAATTCAGAGTATTCCATGATTCATAGCTCCCACCAAGATACTGAAATATCTGGACCTGGAGTCAGCAAGAATTGTGTTTAAATCTGGCATCAGATCGTTCATAACTATGTGTCCCTGAACAATCATTTAACCTCCATTTTTTCTGTTTCCTCAAATGTGAAAGAAGGGTTGTAATAGCAAGTTACAGGGTTTTTATATAAGGAAATATTTGGAAAAAGTGATTAGCACAGTGCCTAAAACACAGTAGGTGCTATATCAATGTATGTTCCCTTCTCTTCCCATTCCATAATATAACTATTAAGCAGACAGCAGCTTGAACCCATTGAAAGTCCTGTATAATTTCTCAAATATCATTTCCTCAATTTGTTCCTGCTATTCAATTCTGGGCCCACTTTATTGTTCATCCTCACTGTCTATGCAAGTTACGCAAGTATTAATGAACTATCTATGCACTCTTCATTACATATGAATATCAACACCTAGATAATTGACATTGTTCATTCATTTCTTCTTCCCCTTTTCCCCTAGAGCAGATAATTAAATTCAACAATTGATTGGCTATAGAGAGGTAAGGTAGTGGAAAGCCTCAAAGGATGTGAATCTGAGTGGTTAAAAGAGAGTATGAGAATATTTAAACAGGAAATTGCATCTCTGTAATTATCAGTGTCCTCCTAATTCTTTTACTGTGTCTAAGATATAACAGCAATACAAAGGAAAAAACAAATCACATGGAATGAGAAGACTTGGTTTTGATTTTTGCTTCTAATATTTATTAGCCATACACCTGGAGGATAGGTACATAATCTTTCTGAGTTTAAACCTCTTTTGAATATAGGTGTTATGATTTTTCATATCTATTTTACATGGCATTATAAACCTTAAATGATTTTATAATTATAGGAATATTTTGTTTTATATAAATACTTTTATTAAATGTTATATATTTTTATTAATTTTATACTTTAATGGACCCAACTGAAACAGGTACTCTGTCCATTCTTGCCAAATGCAAGAGCTATGACTAAATAATGGCAATAAAGGCTTGTCTTGGGAATGGGAGTACATGGAGGTCCTGTAGGGTTTTTTTATTGTTGTTTTTAGCAGTATGGAAACAACCAGAGCTTAGCCAGTTCCATCTGATAGTCACACTCAGTCTTGGCTTTCCCCATATGCTTTCCCTTTTGAACCTGATATAGAGATAAACAGGCCACATAGTGTGAAGGGATCAGTAATGATGTTGAGTGCCTGGATGCAGCAATTTACACACACACATGTGCATATGTGCATATATGTATATATATATATGTGTGTACATATATACACACTATATATTTATAGATACATGTTATATACATGTATGCACATGAATATAATACATACATGTATTGTATGTGTATATGCATATATGTGTATATACATATACACACATACACAAACATAAATATTCATACACATACTTATACATATGCGCACACACACACACATATATATATACATTTTTATTTTCTTAAATAATTCCTAATTATATATACCAATTTTAAGTTTGATTTTTAATGAATAATTTGTTCCAAATTCTCTCCCTCCCCTGCACCCTTCCCTCACCCCTTGAAAAGGTAAGTGATATTATATTGATTATATATCTAAAGTCATGCAAAACATTTTCATATGTCATGTTGCAAAAGAAAACATGCCCCAAAGAAACATAAAGTGAAAAAAAGTATGTTTCAATACACACTCATAGTTCTTTAGCTCTCACTCCCTGGAGTAAGATTACAAGGGTCTCTTTGTTAACAATGAGGCAGGACTCAGTGGCTTTGTCTATGTTCAAATCTGGTATGCAGTCCTGGGTGACAGTCCCAAGGTGAGAGGAGCACTTAGCACACCAGAGCTTGTGGCCACAGTGGAGCAGGATGCTTCTCAAAATTTCAAGTCAGAAAAGAGGGCTTGTGGTTGCTTATAGACCAGAGCACAGGTGAGGAGAGTAGCAAATAAACCTCTCCTTAGATCATACCACCTTGGAAGAAGGGAAAACTTATAAGTCCCTAGAAGTATCTCTGAAAATAGCTACACAAACCCTTTGAAGATTGGGACAGTGCCTTCTACTCTGGAAGCATAGCCCACCTTTAATAAAACATTAAAGGTGAAGAAACAGGCCAGGGAAATGAGCAAACAACAAAAAAAAATATATGACCATAGACAGTCACTATGGCAACAACAAAGAAGACAATAAAGTTAAAGCTCCTACATCCAAAGCTTCCAAGAAAATTATTAATTGGTTTTCAGCCATGGAGGGACCCAAAAAGGATGTTGAGAATAAAGTAAGATAGTTAGAGGGAAAATAAAATGGGAAGAAAAATGAAAGTGATGTAAGAAAATCATGAAAAAATCAACAGCTTGGTGAAGGAAACACACACACACACACACACACACACTACTGAAGAAAACAACTTAAAAACAAACTAGGCCAAATGCTTAAAAAAAAAAGGTGAAAATGCCAAAGAGGAAAAGAAAGCTTTGAAAAGTTGAATTGGCCAAATGGAAAAGGAGATACAAGAGCTCATTGAAGAAAATAACTCCTTAAAAATTACAGTTGAGCAAATGGAAGCTAATGACTTTATGAGAAATCAAATAATAAAACCAAAGAATGAAAAAATAGAAGGCAATGTGCAATATCTCTTTGAAAAAATGAGTGACCTGGAAAATAGATCAAAGCGAGATAATTTGAAAATGAATGGACTATCTGAAATCCATGATAAAAAAAATAGCTTAGAAATCATCTTCCAAATAATTGTCAAGGTAAACTACCCTGATATTCTAGAACAAGAGGATAAAATAGTAACTGAAAAGATCCACCAATCACCTCTTGAAAAAGTTACCAAAATGAAAACTTTCAGGATTATTATAGACAAATTCCAGAGCTTCCAGGTTAAGGAGAATACATTACAAGTAGTCAGAAAGAAATAATTCAAGTATTGTGGAGCCAGAGTCAGGAAAACAGTAGATTTAGATATTGTTGTGGTTTGCCATTTCCTTCTTCAGCTTATTTTGCAGATGAGGAAACTGAGACAATCTGGGTTGCCCAGGTTCATACAACTCTAAAGTACCTGGTGACTGATGTGTATTTAGGAAGATGAGGCTTTCTGACTTTAGCCCCAATACTCTATCCATTGTGCCACCTAGCTACTTGAAAAATGATCAAACAACAGAAAAATAATTTAACCATAAAGGCTACTACTATTATGGCTAGGAAAAACAAAGCATAAATTCAAATAATATAATAATGTGAAAACAGCTACCACAAATGCCTCAAAGAAAAGTGCTAATTTTACCCAAACCTAAAAAGAATTCCTGGAATAATAAAATAAAGGGATTACCATAGTGCAGGTAAAATTGAGGAAAATAGTGATATATACACAGATTATGGAAATAAAATTAACAGCTTGGTAAAAGAGGCACAGAAATATAATGAAGGCATTTACTTAGAAAATAAAAACCCAAGGAGTGACTCATTAATGGTTATTAACTATACAATGATGTATTATGTGAAGGATGGGGTGGAGGGGTTTTTTATCTTCACTATAGCAATACCAAAAACAAAATCACTTAAAGCATATAAGAAGAACAAGATAAAGTGTGAAAAAAATATTTAACCTAGTAATTAATTTTTGCTATATTAGGTTGCTAGTAAAGGATTCATTTTTTGATACTTGGCATTTAAATACTATTCTAACATTTGCAAAGTCCTTTACAAACTATCAATTACAACTTTTGAAGAAAACCTGGGAGGTAGGCCCTACTATTTATCTCTATATTGACAGATGAGGAAACTGAGGCTGGTGGAGATTAAGTGACTTACCAAAAGTCACTTAGTTAGCAAGTGTCAGAGGGAGTATTTGAACTTAGACCTTCTTGACTATAGGTCCAGGTCCACAGATATATTTTACACCATCCTTTTTATCTTTCTTGATGTCCATTATGTTCATTGCAAAAATTGTATATATATAAGCTTTTCAGTTCAGGGTTTGTTTTTCCTGGCACTGAAAGAGGCTACTTTTCCCACCTATGCCAAAAGCTACTTTCCCTTGCTCTGGCATTGATGCTTGAAGGTTTCTTCATATAACAGGCTATTGTTCCATAATGGCTGTGGCCAGCTGGCTTAGGAAACTTTCACAGCCTGGTTTTAGGCACTATGCTACTGGAAAGAGGGAGCGGTGTCTGGGTTGTAAAGGGTGGGTTTTTATGAAAGTCTTTGTCATGGCCTTGAGTCTGACAGTTCAGACTCTGTGCTTGTAGCATGGGAGGTGGAGGAGGGGTCCTGATCTAAGAGCCAGTTAGAATCAGTTCCTGCATTTGGTTTTATGTTTAAACCTTCTTTTGGATTCTGGCTATCTTAGACCATGAAGATAGATGAATTTTCTTTATTGTTAGCTCAAAATTATTGTTTTATGGAAGTTTGAGATGTCCTGGGGATCTAAGAAAATGTCTAGTCAGTCATTTTGTTGTTCATTTGACACTGTCTAATTATTTTTGTTTCGTTTTGTTTTATTGTGGGGTGGTGAGGGTTAAGTGACTTACCCAGGGTCACACAGCTAGTAAATATCAAGTGTCTGAGGTCATATTTGAAATCAGGTCCTCCTGAATCCAGGGCTGGTGCTTTATCTACTGCAACATCTAGCTGCCCCCATTGTTTATTTTTTTAACAAAATTTAAGATATTTTCAATGTGCAGGTAATCTGCCTATATTCAATTGTATCTAGTTTACATATTTCATTAGTTCTTGATTCTATGAATTGTTCTTTCTTACTCTACATCTTTGAATGGTTGCTTCTGCAACTTATTCAAAGTTGTTCTCACCTGATAATGATATTAAAGTATAAACCATCTTATTAGTTACAAGGATGAGGCTGCAAGGCATGCCAAATTCCTCTTACACTAGAATTTGCTAATATATAGATTCAAGTGTTCCCTTTTAGCCCTGAGGGCAACTGGGGACTGAAATCTTTGAGTGGGAAGATGGAATTGAGCACACCCAGGAGTTCTTAAAATAATGCACACAGTCTGGTAGAGACAAGAGAGGAAGGAATTTGGATGACAAGAACTAAACATCAGCATCAGTGGGGAGACAGTACCCTCAGGGGTTTTAAACTAAGTTGGAAAGACTCAACCACACAGTGGAAATAAACAAAAGGAGAAACTAAGAAGGGAAAACCAAAAAGAGAAACTGAAAAGAAGAATATGAAAGGAGGGCTAAGCTGCAATAGGAAAAAGGAATGATAAAATATACCATATGGCTCTTCAGGGTTCTTATAAGAGAGTACTTGAATTGAAGCTACTTAACTCTTCAGGGACTGAGGAAAACTCCCTCAAAAGTTCTGCTCTTATCCTGATTTTCCCTCCTTGTGCATATCCAATACGATAAAATATAGTGTTATCCTTATGTCTTTTACCTAAATGATCCATGTGTCCTGATTTCACTTGAAAAAAATAGTCCAGGGGTTAGAGATGAAGAAAAAAATTGTTAAAGAGAGACATATTATTCCATCACTGTTAGAGATTTCTATAACTGGGGAGTCTGAATTACTTTGATTGCACTAATGTATTTTTATTATCTTATGTAAATTCCATAAAATACCAGAATAAGAGTCAGAAGGGTACAGGGTCCAGCATATTATCCCTAGGCTAAAAGAAAATCAGTTGTTGTAATAGGCTATGGCTAATGAAATACCTAGCCTCCTTGTGAGAAACGTGTGAGCTCTAGATGAAATAGATTTCAACTCCACACCCTTTCAAAGGGAGGAGGAAGCAAAAAGGACTCAGAACCTTTCTTAGCATTACCCAACAGTGTTACATATGATTTGTATTAGAGCAGTCAAAGACTGGAACAAGAAACATATCAGGCTACTTTACTTCCTAAGGTACATAATCATTCTCCATGCTTATTCAGATTGCATTCTCTATTCAAATATTTAGAAAATAAGAACAAAAATAATATGAACCTCACTTTGGGAACCTCAGTGAATGAAGCCAAGTCCAGTTAAGTTCAAACAATTGCAGCTTAGATAAGGTTGTGTATTATATTTAAAAATAAGTTAGTGAACATATAAAGTCAATAAAGTGCAGGTTCTTGTAAGTGATTTCTATCAAGTCTATATACTGGCTTGCTACAAAAGAAGGGTAGGTTTAACATCAGTTTAATAAAATAAACATTTTATACCAATACAGGAAGCAAAACATATTTAACTTCTCCTTCTAAAAAATTAAATTCCAAGACTATTGACCCTCCCCCAGAAGAATTTATATAGGTAATAATAGTTTGGGTTTAGTAGAAATTGTTTCAACAAGAATATCTAACTCCCATCAAAGTGTTCATTTGGTTAATGCTAAGAATGATTACTTGTCACTAGAGAAATACACACAACAGAAGAATATAACTTATTAACAATCCTTTTTCCCAGTCAATAATACATCTTACTTTTTATTTTGCATTACCAAATGTGGAACTGATTGATAGCATCCAAAACCTTACCCCTTTTCCTCAACTTTCCAGTTCCACAAGGAATACATATAGTGAATAAGAAAGAAAACTATTTAATTCATAGCTGTATGTCCTGGTAACAAGATAATTCAGCTCAATCGTTTGAGTTCTTTTTGTTCGCCCTTCATTCTTGAGGAGGAAATAGAGTTCTAGATCTCAACAAAGGACAAATTACCCACAGTCCTTATTTTAACAGGCTGTAGATAGGAAAATGACAGAGACTTCCAGCTTCTATATGTATCCCCAGAGACAGTTTTCTTTAGTAACTTGAAATGAAGTTGATTTCTTTCATTTACTTTCTAAATGTTGGAACACAGAAGCTTCCAAAGTGACTTAAAGCTTGAAGAATACTTTAGAAGACTTGAAGCCTGAAGAATACCTAAAGAGATGGAAAATGACTAGAGTGCTCCTACTTTTGCTAACTCTTCCCTACACAAGGTAAGGCATTCATCTCCACCAATAAAGAGATAGCCCCATACCAATGGACTTTGGGATAAGGCTATACCTCTACCCTATAGTACTTTGTTTAGATTCTCAATGTTTCAGAAAGATGTGAAAGGTGTGTTTAAGGAAATCTCAGGTCTTATTATTATAAAATTTGATGACTAAGAATAAATTAATAATAGAACATACTTCTTATCCTAACTATTAATAATCAACATATGGATAGAAGGTATATTTAATGAGTGTATAAATGGATAATAGACAACATTTTGCAAATCATAGTATGCCAGGTCAGATCTTTTCCATTACAAAATTACTTGAATCATATAAGTAATACTAATTTTCACAGGTTTTTGCTTATAATTATAACCAAAACAATTTGTATCATTATAGAAAAATACTAACTTAAATGCAATCCTTCAACAAGACCTCTCACATACATATATCATAATCAAATAAAATACCTTGAAAAATCTAACTTAATGATCATTTAATAATCGCAATTAAGTAAGGCATAAAAGAAGGAAGCATAAAATAGAGAGGTATAAGCTTGCCCATGGAGTTTGTCTACATTATGGTGGTAGTCCATAGTAGTTCCAATCCATGAGAGATTTGAGGTCTTTCAGTTGTTTTCCACTTATGACAGATTAATGGCTGATTGCATCAAGCCCAAGAACATTTCAAAGCTCAGTAAATGATATCTAGTTATTCACAAAGGTTTGACCTGACTATCCACACAAGTAAAACCAAAGGGAAATCAACTGTCCAGAATATGCTATATAACTGGATGAATAACCCTTAGAGTTGATTCTCTCAATGCATATTTCATGGACAGTCTTTGAACACAATTAATGATCTTGCTTGAAAATAGAACAAGAAGGGTACAGTGAGCTGGATTTCACATGGGGAATTGTTAAATGCTCTTGATTGTTCTTCTTAAAACAGAGACATATCTTTGAATTTGGGCAGCTGGGTAGTGCAGTAGAGTGCCTGGCCTGAGGTCAGGAAGTATCATTGTCCTGAATTCAAAGCTGGTCCCAGAAATCTGCTATCTGTATGACCATGGAAAATTCACTTAACCCAGTTTTCTCAGTTTCCTAATATGAAAAATGAGCTGGAGAATGAAATAGCAAACCACTCTAGTATTTTTGCTGAAACATAAACAAAAACAAATAGGTTCATGAAGTCATACTTGACTGACAATGACTGAACATCTTTAAATAGAATCAGCATTGTTCTAGCAGTAAATCATGAAGTGCCACAGATGATATGATGGTTTATTTAAAAAACACTAAAAAACCAACTAAAAATTAGTGGAAATAATATACTTAGCAAACTTGAAGGATAGGAAATATACTGATAATCATCAATGATAAACTTAATACAAGAAATAAGATATAGAAAGAGAAATCTCATTTAAAATGAATAAATAATGTATAAAATATTGGATTCTGCCTTTTAAGATATATACAAATTGTATGTGAATACAATTACAAAAATGTTGATAGAAATAAAGATAAATATAAATAATTTGAATAATACTTCTTGTTCATGGATAGGAAGAGCCAATATAATAAAATTGAAAATATTTTCTAAATTAATAAACATATTCAATGCCATACCAGTCAAAGTTCCAAAGAATTTGTTTATAGAACAAGAAAAAATGACAAAATTCATATGGAGATGGGAAAAAGGTCAGGAATTATGAGATAATTAGTTCAAAGTAAAGGGATTTAGAAGAGCCAGATCTCAAAACAGACCACACATCAGTTATTATTAAAACTATTTGTTTATTCTTACAGAGATGTTAATATGTAGAAGAAATCAGTTGTACCATTCACAGAAGCAAACACATCTATTTTCTTGGCATTTAATAAACATAAAGACTAGCTACGGGGATAAGGGCTCACTATCTGACAAAAATTGCTAGAAAAAATAGGAGCATTGTAGAAAATGGGTTTGATCTTCACCTAATGCCTTATAATAATAATATCAATTGTTTACATGATCTAGATATAAAGATCATGTCATAAACAAATGAGAGAAACATGGAAATTTATATATATATATATATATATATATATATACATCCTAGATTTTGATTAGGAGAAAAGAGTTCATGGCCAAGACAGAGAGAAGGTAATATAAGATCAAATGCATAATTCTGATTACATAAAATTTTTTAAGAAATGCACAAACGTAATAAAACTAAGTTTAAATAATAATAAAATGATAATAATATGTGCAGTTTCTTTGCTAAATGCTCCATTTCTGAGATATAGAAAAAATTTATATATATGTAGCAAGATGGAGAAGTGGATTAGAGCACTGAGCTTGGAGTCTGGAAGGCCAGTTCAAATATGACCTCAGGCACTTGCTAGCTATAAGACCTTGCACAAGTCACATAACTTCAGGTTGCCTCTGTTTCCTCAACTGGAAAACTGAGATACTATTAACATCCTACCTAGAAGTGTGTTGTGATATTTAAATGAACTAATATTTGTAAAGTACTGAGCACATAGTTCATGCTATATAAATGCTAATTTCCTTTCCCTTTCCCTTTCCTTCTTGTCCTAAATAGAAATCAGATGACAGATTAAGTTTGCTGTATGGAAAAAATATCTACACTGAAAAATATTGAACATTGCAATTAATTGTTGAATGTAGGTAATGCAGGATCCTTCTCAGGGTGTCTTTGCAAAAAACTAGATTTTTGGGGGGGGACACAGCCTTGCTTTGGTCCTGTCCAAAAGCATGGATAATTTGACCTCATAGGGTTGCTACTAGTCCTAAAGTTCTATGACTTTATTACCTATTTAAATATATGGTTAACTGCTAATTTATAAGATATTACCCTGACTAACTTCTTTCCTTTCATCAGTGGGTTTCAAAATGATATGGGCAGATGGATACTGTTCTATTGTTCACAATGGGGTGTATTAACTCAATAAAAGTTAGCATTATGCACAGATTGAATTTCTTGATAAATGGTACCCTGAAGATTATTAAATGAATATTTACAGACAAAATAAACTTTTGGGGGGGTGTTTAGATAAATTATAGCAAGTTAAATACAAAGTACTATAAAACCTTCAAATGTTTTTCACATATTCAAAAGAAAACTCACTTTTTTCTTAAGAGGCAGGGGGGGAGGGAGAAGGGTGGGCTTTATACAAAATAATTTCCTTTTAAATAAGACGCATGCATGATTCAATCTCAAACTTTCAATTCCCAGAAGAAATTATTTTTTTACAGTTGGGTCTTTCCCCATAAAACACACAGACATATGTGTGTATATATGTGTACATATGTATATATGTGTATATGTATGTATGTACATATGACCTCAAGAATTGTTACATATTAGTTTCTTCCCCTCATGTAAAACAGCTGCAAATTCCAGATGAAATTTTTTGGCACTATGAAAGGACATGGTATCACAATATGGCTATTTAATTTTCTCTAGTTCAGCAAGTTTACATTTTTTGACAACAGGCCTTCCTGTGTGGAGATCATATTCAAACATCCATAATTAATTTTGAGTAGAATTTGATTTTTTATCAATCTTTTATCAGAATCTCTTTGTTCTCACTCTGTGAAAAAATGGCTTCTATTAGAGATACTTCTTGACACTTCTTTAGGAAAACATCTTGGCTCTGTCTATAACACAATGAGGGCAAATAATACTCTATAAAATGGATCAAGGAAAGAAATAAATATATTTTAGGAAATATTAAAAATACATTTGTTGCCTCTGTGTGTCATGAATTTGCCTTGCCAACCCACCCCTTAGCCTTCTTATTCTAATTAGTCTACTTCCTTATCTACAGAGTCAGGGACTTTGAAATTTGAAACCTTCATGTCAGTTTTGTTGACCCCACAAAAGAACAAATATCTTCCATTATAACAAATGTACCTATCAAGAATTCACTCAACCTTTGTAGGAAGAATATTAATGAGTGTCCTACCCCATCTCCACCTCCAAGTACTTTTCCAGGCAGGACTTTTCATTTTTTAATGGATTTAATTGTTGAGAAGATATTATTTTCCACCCACCTCCTCTTCCTCCCCATCCTACCCAAGGAACATCAAATATTAACTCAGAAATTTCTACCTTCCAGCCATTGCTCCTGATTCTGTCCTTAGGAGTTAAATAAAATAAGTTCAATTCCTCTCCAACATATTAGTACTTCTACTCATCTTGAACTTACTCTCGCAATACTAAAAATGATACTCAATAATAAAATATATAATATTCTATATAATATATAATAATATAATATATAATCCTAGTCCCTTTAGTATGAAAATTAATTTGCACAATATCAGTTTCATTTGGTTTTCAAAGCATTCTGATAAAGTATGTACATATTCCTATCCTAATCTTTAGTGAGGAAACTTAAGCTCAGAGAAGCTGACTTGCCTATGATCATACAGTCAGTAATAGATGGAAGATTTGAAACTAGATATCTTTCTTGCCTCTAAGTATTGTTCTTTTCACTTTTTCACTATATCATAGTATAAGGAAATCAGAACATATTTGGCTAAATATCAAGCTTTGTTCCTCCTACTGGGCCTATTAACAAGACCTGTTGCCTAGCTCCTGACTTCTGTTTGCTCAATCTTTGACCTCAGTCCTTGCTCATTTCTTGTGCTATCCCTCTTCCTTTTATCCCTTTCTCATTATTAAATGCAGAATGTGACACAGGAAAATATCAGTAAGGATTGTACTCTATGTATACATACACATACATACACACATACATATATACACATAGACACATCTCTATCTCTATCTCTACCTCTATGTCCATGCCTATGTCTATGTCCATATCTATATCTATATCTATATCTATATCTATATCTATATCTATATCTATATCTATATCTATATCTATATCTATATCTATATCTATATCTATATCTATATCTATATCTATATCTATATCTATATCTATATCTATATCTATATCTATATCTATATCTATATCTATTGTAAGGCCTAAAATTCTAGCTGTGATGTCTAAAATATAATGAGTGGTCACCTTAAATTAGAAGCTTTAGCAAGACTTTAGGCTTTTAAGTATTTACTAAAGTATATTAGAAATTAGTGAAGAGAGTGAGAGAGGAAAATCCTAGTTTGGAACTAATTGGTATAGCCAGAGTGAAAAACTTGCCTTTCCCTAACGGCCCACTTGAAGTTCTCTGCCACCACCCCAAAGTCCAGACACATAAGACCTTGCTTTCCCAAGACTTCTCCCAGAAGCCCCCTGTGAAACAGGAAACATGACAGTCCACATGCACAGCTCCAAGATGATTGGCTAGTAACTTTGATAGGCAAGACCCACAGGCTTTAGACATAACTTACAGATACCAATCCGACCTTCGAAACCCCAGAAAAGTTACTTCCGGGATACTGAAGTCACATGCTTTCTTTTCATGGTGGAGCTACCCTGCAATATCTTTCTCAGGAGGTTGGTAGTGCTCTGATTCTCACACTATATATCTCATAATGTAATAGGTATCTCTGGGGCTCTATGTCCCACAGTATTATTAAAAGAATACAAGCCACTCCTATTTTAAAAGGGTGTTTTAACTACTTTTAAATCACAAAATAAAAGAGTTGCTCTGATACTCAAGGCTGTACAGTTAATGTTATTTCAATCATAAAAGAAAATGTCTTGGAAGTTATCTGGATATAACTAATTTCCTAATTTTCCTGAACATAGGACATGGCTTGTTCTATTTGTTAAGACTTTCTAGTAGTTACTATGTATGCAATATTAAAATCTAAATGTTTCATTTGTCAAGGGAGAATCTGTGAAAGGAGCTTGTAGGAATTGAGAAGCCATCAAGATTTAACTTGCCATCTTGGAAAGTCAATTTCTTTGAATCATGTTCATGCAGTTAGTAAGTATACGAGGCCCGATTTGAATTCAGGAAGATGACTATTCCTGACTTTAGATTCTGCATTCTATCCATTGTGCCAACTAGTTGCACAGCTGATAATATATGAAGAAAAAATTAAACAGTCCACAAAGAAGGCAATGAAATAGTCCTGCTAAGTGACCTTTACTTTTCATTAATTCCCTTGATATTCTTGACATTTTATTCTTCCATATGAATTTTGTTATCATTTTTTCTAGCTCTATCATACACATTTTGGTGGTTTTATTAGTATGACACTAAATAAGTAAATACATTTAGATAAAATTGTTCTTATAATTATATTGTCCCAGCTTCTTCATGAGAAATTAAAATTTCCCAATTATTCAGACTGGACTTTTTCATGTGAAAAATATTTTGTAATGTGTTCATATAGTTCCTAGTGTTGTCTTGGCAGGTAGACTCCCAAAAGTTTTATACTGTCTGTAGTTATTTTAAATGGAATTTTTCTGTTTCTTGGTGCTGAACTTTGTTGGTAATTTACAAGAAAGCTGATGATTTATATAGATTTAATTTGTATTCTGCATCATTGCTAAAATTGTTAATTATTTCAAGTAGTTTTTTTAGTTCATTATCTAGAATTCTCTGAGTATACCATCATATGATCTGCAAAGAGTGATTGATGGTTTTAAATCCTCATTGCCTCTTTTAATTATTTCAATTTCTTTTTCTTCTCTTACTGATCTATTCATCATTTCTAGTACAAAATTGAATAATAGTGATGATAATGGGCACCCTTGTTTCTAATGTCATTTTATCGGTGAGTTTATCCCCATTAAAGATAATGCTTGCTGATGTTTTTAGATAGAGATTACCTCTCATTTTAAGGAGAGCTCCATTTATTCCTCTGCTCTCTAGCATTTTTTGATAGGAATGGGTGCCATATTTTGTCAAGGCTTTTCTGCATCTGCTGAGATAATCATATGATTTCTCTTGATTATTAATATATTCACTTATGCTGATTGTTTTTCTAATATTGAACCAACCCTGAATTCCTGTTATAAATCCCCCTTTTCAAATTATATGACCCTTGTCATATATAAATATAAACTCCTTTCTAGTATTTTATTTAAAAACTTTGCATCAATATTCAGTAGGGAAGTTGACCTATCGTTTTCTTTCTCTACTTTTGCTCTTCTTGGGATAGGTATCAATACCATATTTGTGCTACAAAAGGAAATTGGTAGGACTCCTTCTCTATTTATTTTTCCAAATAGTTTATATAATTTTGGAATTAATTGTTCTTTTAATGTTTTATAGAATTTCCTTTTGAATCTGTTTCTGGGGATTTTCTTAGTGATTTCACGGATGCCTTATTCAATTTACTTTCCTAAGATGGGTTTATTTAAGGATTCTCTGTCCTTTTCTGCCAAACTAGGCAATTTATACGTTGTATAAAGATTCATCCATTATGTTTGGATTGTCATATTTATTAGCATATAATTAGGCAGAATGCCTGCTGATAATTATTTCAATTTCCTCTACATTGGTGGTGAATTCATCCTTTTTCATTTTTGATACTGTAAATTTGATTGACTCCTTTCTTTTAAAAAAAATCAATTAGCCAATGATTTGTCTATTTTATTGTTTTTAAACATCAGCTCCTAGTTTTATTTATTATCTCAATGGTTTCCTTATTTTTGATATTATTAATCTCTCCTTTAATTATTTAAGATATCTAATGTGCTTTTTAATCAGGGATTTTTTATTTTCTCTTTTTCTATTTTTTAGTTGTATACCCAATTCTTTGAACTGCTTTTCCTCTATTTTATTGATACAAATATTTATATATGCAGAATTCTGTATATATGCAGAATATATACTGATTTGGCATCATCCCAAAATTTTTCATATGTTGGTTTATTGTTGGGTTTCTCTTTAGTGAAGTTATTGATTGTTTGTATGATTTGGTTTTTGACCCACTCATTCTTTAGGATTAGATTATTTAGTTTCCAGTTACTTTTAATATATCTTTACATGGCCCTTTCTTGAATGTAATTTTTGTTGCATTATGGTCCCAAAATGATATATTTAATAATGATGTTTTTCTACATTTGATTGTGAAGCCTTTCTGCCCTAATATACTGTTAAGTTTTGTCTAGATCCAGGGGGCCATAACAATACCAAATTCCACCTCCATTTTTTTCCATATTTATATCTAGGACAATGACTCATCCAATCTCTGCTCCTCCCCCAAATTGGTCATCTCCTTTTGTGTTTCAACTTCCTTTAAATCATGATTTAGTTTCATTTGATAGCAAAACATATCTATTAATTACATAGGATAGAGGCTGCACATTTTATTCAATAACTGTCACAAGTCTGTTTGAATGCAGAAATACTTTCTTTTCTGGAATTTATTGCTAGGGGGACTATCTTCAGCATCCTAGCCACAGCAGGAGAACAGGAGGGTGAGCTAATCAGAATGTCAATGTCTTATAATAGCATCTCTGTCTCTGTGTAAAATGAAAATTGGACATTGGACATGACATCAGTCTTATCAACAAGCCATCATTAATCATTTACTATGTGCCAGACCCTCTAGAATGTTGAGAAACTAAAGAAATAAAAATATGGATATGTACATGTACATGTGTGTATGTATTCATTTATGTATATACATACATACATATGTATGCACATATATAGAGTGTTTGAAAGTAACATCACAGGGAAGGCATTGGAATTGGGGAGGCAATGAGGGAGGGTGGGGACTTACCCTAGGATTGCCTATTTCTTTCCTTCCACAAGTATCATGCTATATATCAAATAACATTTCAAAAAACAAAATAAAAGAAAAAGAGAAAAATATCAGCCAACTGTTCAATTCATTGGATTAGTCTGAAAATATGTTCAATATACTAAAGAAAGTGAAAGGGAATAAATATTATTATATATCCTATTATGTGCTAGGAACTGTGCTATTTGGGTTTTAAATATATTATCTCAATGGATTCTCTCAAAAACTCTGCAAGATTTTAGTATTATTTGTGGTAATATTATCCCCATTTTATACTAGAGGAGACTGAGGCAAGCAAAGATTAAATGATTTGTTGTGAGTCATATGCCTAGCAATTTTCTGAAGCCAAATTTGAACTAAGGTCTTTCTAACTCTGTGTCCCACACTCTATCAACTGCAACACCAAATTCACTTGTGGACTTTCCACATCTGCAAAGGATGCAATGAGGGGTCAGAATGGGGTGGGGTGGAACATCTAAAAACTCTTTTAAAATTTCTTCTTTGAAGATATCATTGCTCTTGATAAGTCGGAAACATGTTCTTTCAATTTACATTGTTTTATTCATCATGTCTATTGCTTCCTGACATTTATACTTCACTCTGTATCCAGTTATGTAAATATTTCCATGCTTCTTTGGATTCCTCATATTTTTAATTTCTTACAGAATAACAATGCTTCATTATATTAATGTCATAATTTCCTTAGTCATTCCCCAACTCCCCACCTACTTTGTTTCCAGTTCTTTGATATCACAAAATTGCTTCTTTATATATTTTATTGAATATATTATCTTTTATTTCTGTCAATGGCCTTCCTGGGTCACATGTTAAGTAGTATAATTTCTAGCTTACAAGGGCTTAGACGTCTTAGTCACTTTACTTCCACAATCCACAGTTGTTTTCTGAAAATGTTATATTGATTCAAAGTTCCATTAACAATGTATTATTATGCCTCTTCCCACTAACCCTATAATATTGGCTATTCTCATCTTTAGTCAATTTTGGGGAACATAGTTTAAACTTCAGGCTTGATTTTCTTTTTCTTTTACCTTATTATTAATGGTCTGAATCACTCTCACACATTTTTAATATTTTGCAATTATTTCAACAATTATTTGTTCATGGCTTTTAACCACTCTTTTACTTGAGAATGGTTTTGCATATGTTTGTATGTTTTGAGCTACATACATATATGCATACATGTATGTGTGTATTCATGTGCTTTATGTATGAATGCATGCACATGGATTCCTATTTATTATAATTTATTTTATATTTTGGATACCAAAACCTTATCAGAGAAATTTAATAAAAACATGCTCCCATACCACTGGGTCCCCATTGTTCGAAATGCATTTTGTTTTTTCAGATAACTTTTAGTATAATGCAAAACTATCTATTTTATTTTTGTTAATTGTCTCTATCTCTTTTTTGATTGTAATACAACTCTATCCCATAGTTGTGAAAGATATATAATATGTTTTTATTCTACTTTAAAAAATAGACTGATCTTTAATATTCAGATCATTAAGCTGATACTTGATGGATTCCAGGACAGACAAATGGTTGAGGTGAATGGGTAGAGTGTTTTATATGTGTGTACATGCCAGTGGAAATACAATTAAGGGATCAATTGTTATGTGAAAATAACAACCTGTACTTCTGAGTAGCTACATGAAAAAGTATGTGGAATAATAACGTGTAAGGAGACTAGATAGTTAGGAAGTGGTTATGTTGTAAAGGACTCTAAATATCATAGAGGTTTATCTTTTATTTGATCCAGAACCCCAAGATTTTATTGAGTAGGGAAACAACATGGTAAGACTCATGTTTTTGTATAATTCTTTGGCACCTGAATGGAAGAAGTAGACAATGATTTGCATCATTTGAACATGTTAGGTCTATGATGAAGGTTTTTACTATGGTTATAGATATAAGTATGGGAAGAAGTAGAAGCATACCAGACCTATTATGAAGGTGGAAACAACAGTATTTGAGCAAAGATTATATACATTTGGTCAGTGTGGGCTAAAAGAAGATCATGTTGTGGTTGCAGATCTGGGAGCTTGAAAAAGTTGCTTTAGTCTAAATAATAATAATAATAATAATAATAATAATAATAATAATAATAATAATAATAACTACTTGGGAAAAGTTGAGGTTGGGAAAGATAATGATTTCTTTTCTGGTTATAATAAGTTAGAGATTTCTATGAAACATCCAGTCATAGATATACAAAGGCAGATGGTAATGTTGGACAGGAGCTAAGGAGAGAAAATAGGGCTAGATATAATAATGTGATAATCATTGGCATAGGGATGAAAGTAAAATCACTTTTAGATTAGAAAATGCTATAGGAATTTTCATTAATTTTCTTTGGGGAAAGCTTAATTGGAAAGTAGGAGCATGAGATTACATCTTCAGTATTCCAGGAACTGTGCTCTACAATTAGACCCCATGCCTATGTTGGACTTTGAAATCCCAATATTGAAATAGGATATTACTTAACTGCTCTAGAAGCTCAAACTCACAGGAAGACATCAGTTTGTCCCACTGGGACAAACGCTACCACAAGCTCCATTGTTTATCTCCCAGTCTTTACCTTTCACCTTCAAAGCACATAAATGTTTTTCTGCGTCAGCATAATTGCTTTCTATCTTCCATATTTCAGGACAAAAGTGAAGCAGTCACTTCTATGTTCAGATTTGGTCATGAGAAACAATGGCATTGTAACATTGGTGATAAATATTTTTGAATGGTTGGACTTGTGAATGAATAAATGGTGATCTTTTCCCATTGTGCTTTTTAAAATATTTTCACCAATTAAATGTAAAAATACATTTTAACATTTATCTAAAAAAAAAGACTTCCACATTCGTTCCCTCCTCTTCTGTCCCCTCACCTCCATTAAGGGAGACAATTTTATACAGATTATGTATGTGCAGTTATGTTAAACATATATCTGTAGTAGTCATGTTGTGAAAGAAAATAAACAGACACAAATAACCCTAAGGAAAACAAATAAAGTAAAGGAAAAGTATACTTCAATTTGAATTTAGACCCCATTATTTCTTTCTCTGGAGATGGTGGGCATTTTTCATCATAAGTACTTCAGAATTATTTTTGGTCACAGTTTTGCTAATAGCTAGCTCATTATTGTCTATCAATATATGATATTGCTATTACTGTATAAAATCTTCTCCTGGTTCTGCTCATTCACTTTGCACCAGTTCATTTAAGTATTTCCAGATTTCTTTTTTCTTTTTTGTTCCTTTTTTTTTGGCAGTACAGTGAGGGTTAAGTGACTTGCCCAAGGTCACACAGCTAGTGTGATGTTTAAAATCTATCTTGTGTGATCACCTTAAATTAGAAGCTTCAGCAGCAGTCTTTGGACATTAAACATTTATTAAAACATACAGGTATTCACATGGAGTTCAGAAAGTTAAGAAAAAGCCTCCCTAGCCTAGGGTTCCAGCCTGCTCTGTTTCTTCCTCAAGTCCTCCACCACAAGACTGCTTCAATCATGGACTCTCTAGCAAACTGATTGTGGAAGCTTTTTATACGTCTGGAACAGAGGCGGTCCTTACACACTGCTTCAAGCTGATTGATTGGTGTCATCCAAATCCATTGGTTCACTGAACTTGAAGGTGTTCTCAAGTTGAGTTCAAAGTCTAGCTTCTGAGAACAATACCTTCTTACAGGCTAGCCAGGTGTGATTACAATCTAGTTAACTTGAGGTAGGCTAATCAGTAGTCAATCACTCTCACTTAATTCAATCAGTTTTGATTAATCTCCAGGTGAGCCTTTGAGTATCTGCTAAATTCCATTATTTTATCACACTAGTAAGTGTCAAGTGTCTGAGTCAAGATTTGAACTCAAGTCCTCCTGAATCCAGGCCAGTGCTATATCCATTGTGCCACCTAGTTGCTCCCCCAGGTTTTTTTCTGAGACCATCTTGCTTATTATTTCCTACAACACAAGAGTATTTCATCAGAATCATAAAAAACAAACAAAAGCACCAACAGCAACAACAAAATTTTGTTCAGCTATTACCCAATTGATGGACATCCTCTCAATTTCCAATTCTTTGCCAACATTAAAAGAGCTGATATAAATGAAATATATAAATAAATGATATATATAAATATGCACATATTGGACCTTTTTTATCTCTTTGGTATATGGACCTGGTAGTGATATTCCTAGTTCAAAGGTTATATATATATTTTCAGAGTCCTTTGGACATAGTTAAAAATTGCTCTACAAAATAGTTGTCAGTTTACAACTTCATCAACAGTGTATTGGTGTATCAATTTTCTGACATTCCCCCCAACATCTGTCATTTTCCTTTTCTGTCATATTAGCCAATTTCATAGATATGGAATGATAGCTCAGAATTGTTTTAATTTGCACATCTCTAGTCAATAGTGATTTAGAGCATTTTTATAGAACTATAGATTGCTTTGATTACTTTGTCTGAAAACTGTTCATGTCCTTTGACCATGTATCATTTGAGGAATCAATCTTGTTTCTATAAATTTGACTCAGTTCTTTATATATTTGAGAAATGAGACCTTTATCAGAGAAACTTGCTGTAATTTTTTTTCCACATTTATTACTATGCATCTCCCTCCAACTTATTTCCTCTTGTTTATTCTACTGTTGTCTTTTTATCTACTGTGTATTCTGAAAAGTATTTTCCTTCTGACTTTTTCCTCCCTCAATCTAATCTACCCTTCTTTTCTGCTTTCATTTTTTTTTTTCCTGTAGTAATGTGTATGTTATTCCCTCTTGGAGCCAATTCTGATGAGAGCCCTTCCACATTCTGCTCCACTGTAGAAGTTCTTTTGTGAGACTTTTCTGCAATAAAGTTTATCCCATTCTATCTTTATGTTCCCCCTTCTCCCAATATATTTCTCTTTCATGTCACTTAATTTTATTGTTTTAGATAATAGTCCCATGATATTCAACTCGTACTTATGTCCTCTGTCTATGTATACTCCTTCTAATAATCCTAATAATTAGAAATATTTTAGGAGTTACACATATCATTTTCACATATAGGAATGTTTAACTTTATTGAATCCCTTGTGATTTCACTTTCCTGTTTACCTTTTAATATTTCTATTGAGTCTTATATTTGACAGTCATATTTAAAATTCATCTCTGGTCATTCCATCAGGAATGCATGAAACTCTACTATTTATTAGCTTCCACTTGCCCAATTCTCATTTTTAAGTAATTATTTTCTTCAGTGATGTTCTCTATCTCCTTGTGAATTTGGTCACTTCTAATGTTAAGGAGTTATTTTCTTCAGTGAATTTTTGTACTTTTTTTCCTATTTGGCCAATACAACTTTTCAAGGCATTTTTCTCTTCATTGGGGTTTGGGCTTTTTTGCCATTTAGTCTGTTCTGCTTTTAAGGTGTTATTTTCTTCAGTGTGTGTGTGTGTGTGTGTGTGTGTGTGTGTGTGTGTGTGTGTATGCCTCCTTTAGCACACTGTTGACTCTTTTTTCATGATTTTCTTGCATCACTCTCATTTCCCAATTTTTCTTCTACCTCTTTTACTTGATCTTTTTTTAATTTAATTTTTTTTTGTATTTGGGCAATGAGGGTTAAGTGACTTGCCCAAGGTCACACAGCTAGTAAGTGTCAAGTGTCTGAGGCCAGATTTGAACTCAGGTCCTCCTGACTCCAGAGCCAGTGCTCTATCCACTGCACCACCTAGCTGTCCCCTATCTGATCTTTAAAAAATATTTTTGAGCTCTTTGGTGGCCTGAGAGCAATTCATACTTTTATTTTCTTTGAGACTTTAGATGAAGCAATTTTGACCTTGTTGCCTTCTTCTCAGTTTGTTTTGATCTTCCCTGTCACAATAATAACTCTCTGTAGTTAGGATATTTTCTATTGTTTGCTGATTTTTCTAGCCTTTTTTTTTGTCTGTTAACTCTATGCCAAAGTGAGACTATAGTGTAGAGGCCATTTTCTCAAACTTTTAGTTTTCTGTACAGCTGTTTTCAGAGATAATTGGAGGGACCTGTACAAGCAGTCTTTTTTGATCTGGAACTGTAACCTGGGTCCCAGTCCCCTTGGGGCTGCAAACTCTGGTGTGCTAATTTTGCTCCTTGTGCTGGGACTGAGAATCAGGATTACAACACAGATCCAAGTACAAGAAATACAACAGAGTCCTGTCCCTTGTGCCATCAAAGGGACTTCTGTAATCTTCTGACCAGCCGTCCAGTCACATTAAAGTTTGTTGGCTGAGAGGTAAGCAAACTGCAACTGATAACACTGCTTTGGTCACACTTAATGCCTTCTGCTGGTTAGCTGGGGTGAGTTCCTATCTTTTCTCTACTTCCTTGGCTCCATCACCTCCCATTGTACTTTTTAAAAATAAATTTTCTTTGTAATTGCAGAGAGTCAAATATCTACTCTGCCTCCATTCCTACATATGGCTCATTCTTACGCCAGAAGCTAAGTGGAAAAAAAATGTTAACTTTTCTTAAAGATCATAATATAAGGGGAAAGAGTTTTGGAGCTAGAGATCAGCTTAGATTATCTTCTATTCTGATTCCCTCATTTTATAGGTGAAGAAAGAGATGCCCCACAGCATGAAATACCCTAATTCTTATGTCTATTTAATTGAAATTCAATATCAGAAGTCAGGTCTATTGGCTCTAAAATCAAGGTCCCTTCTATTGAACCACATTAATGATACTAGAAACAATATGCAAATAAATCTAAATATGTTTGGAAAAGTCACCATCTTTTACTTTTTTTTTTAATTTTTTGCACGGGGCAATGAGGGTTAAGTGACTTGCCCAGGGTCACACTGCTAGTAAGTGTCAAGTGTCTGAGGCTGGATTTGAACTCAGGTCCTCCTGAATCCAAGGTCAGTGCTTTATCCACGGCACCACCTAGCTGCCCCCTACCATCTTTTACTCTTAAAATCATTGTATGGGGAGTCACATGCTGGCATGTTAATACTAAAACTTAAACATTAACTCAGTTTCCTAACTATTGATAATTTTACCCATATTCCTATCAAATTTTAGAAAGTATCAGATTTTAAAATATCACATTATTCGTTACTTTACTTTAGAACTTTAATCCTAAATTTCCTGATATTTTTCTGCAAGTATCACATATATTTGTAAGAGTGAACATTTTATGTCTAATAATAACTTTGTAACAATAAATATATATTTTAAAGTTATCTAATTAAAACATATGCTCCAGTTCTTTTGTGCACATAACTGATTAAAGTCTACAAGAATTGCAGAAATGCAATGCATTTCAGAAACACAACTTTTTGAAGTAGAAAATAAACCTACATGAATATATTCATTTATTTCTGAGTAAAATAAACTGTTTATAGCTGATGGATGCTAAGTAATCCTAACATAAACCCTACTATGTGATAAAAGAAAGGGCTTTGTGGTAACATTTCTATGCAATATACAGAAGGGCAAGGTAATGCTTCAGGCTGAAAAATAATCTGGCAAAAAGTTACATGGAAAATAATTGCGTATAGTCATAAGGAAAAATAAGGTCTACAGCTGAAGTGGATAATAGCCAGATAAGATTGAACTATGTGGGTTGTATTTTTTTTTTCAGAAAAAGCAGCTAGACATTATTACTTAGACATTAAAGTAAATTATACTAGGAAAGAAAAGAAATCTTCCCTGTTATGCAGTTGTAATCTTTTGAACAATTTTTAAAGCAATGGTCTTGAAATCATGATTTTTGTAGACTTAGGGGTATCTCATGAAGTTAATGGGCTCTAGAACTTAGTTCAATTTTTTTCCCTCTCATCTTCCAACGTATTGGTTCACATTATTTCCCTTTACTTATTCTCTGTTTCAGTCAAACTTACTGCTAACTATTCCTTAATGCATAACTTTCCATCTCTCATCTGTGTCCTTGTACAACTATAACCTAGCCTGTAATGTATTTCCTTCTCAAATGTACATCTTAGGGTATTTAGATTCCTTCAGAGATCTTTGTCTCCTTTGACATAAAGCATTAATATAATTTATTAATGCTCTCTGTTATGTTATATTATAATTATTTTAGTCAATAAGCATTTATTTAGAATTTTATTTTCCTAAATTACATATAAAAACAAATTTTAACATTGATTTTTGAAACTTTGTGTTCCAAATTCTCTTCCTCCTTCCCCCCTGCAACCCCTCTTAAGAACTCAAACAATTCAATATAAGTTATACATGTACAGTCATGCAAAACATTTCCACATTAGTCAGGTAATGAAAGAAAACAGACAAAAATTTTAAAAAAAGTAACTAACAAAAAATATGCTTCAATCTGTATTCAGATATCATCAGTTCTTTCTTGGTAGATAGATTGCATTTTTCATAGGTACTTCACAGTTGTCTTGAATCATTGCATTGCTGAAAATAACCAAGGCATTCACAGCAGATCATCTAACAATATTTCTGACATTTTGTATATAGTACATTTAACTCTCCATCAGCTAATGTAGGCCTTTCCAGGTTTTTCTGAAAGTATGCTGCTCATCGGTTTTTATAGAAAATTACATTTATATAGTACTTTAAAGAGATATTTCCTTATGATAAACCCATGAGGTTGGTTATTGCAACAACAATAATAGATAGCATTTATATAGAACCTTATACCTGACAAAGAATTTTCTTCACAATAGTCCAGCAAAGTAAGTACCATAAGTTTTATCATCACCATCAATCAATCACCACCCATCAATCATCAACATCATGATCATAATCAATCATCATCATCTTACATTGCTCTTGCCACTGTTCAATTTTTTTCACAATTACTATTGATACCTGTATTACCCTCCATTCTATTCCCTCCCCTTGATATTTACTTTATTTTCTTTCTTTTTTCAACCTATCCCTCCTCAAAAGTGTTTTGCTTCTGACTGCTCCCTCCCTCACTCTGCCCTTCCTTCTTTCACCTCTCCACACATAACCCCTTTCCCCTCCAAATTTCCTTCAGAGTTAGATGGATTACTCTACCCAATTGAGTGTGTTTGTTATTCTCTTGTTGAGCGAATTTTGAGCGTAAGTTTCACTCACTCACCTAAACGTCCTCCATCTTTCCATCCATTCCATGAGCTTTTTCTTGATTTTTTTATGTGAGATACTGAGCCCCATTTCACCTTTCCCTTTTCATTTCTCCCAGTGCATTCTTCTCTCATCCCTTAATTTTATTTTTTTTAAGATACCATCCACAGGGCAGCTAAGTGGCGCAGTAGATAGAGCACCAGCCCTGGATTCAGGAGGACCTGAGTTCAAATCCAGCCTGACACTTAACACTTACTAGCTGTGTGACCCTCAGCAAGTCACTTAACCCCAATTGCCTCACAAAAAAAACAAACAAAAAAAAAACTGGCCACATAGGAACAGAGTGAACTTTGGGCACAGCTAAGTGATGCAGTGGATAGAGCACCGGCCCTGGAATCAGGAGTACCTGAGTTCAAATCTGGCCTCAGAACATTGACACTTACTATCTGTGTGATGATGGGCAAGTCACTTAACCCCAATTGCCTCACAAAAAAAAGATACTATCCATTCATGTTCAACACACTCCTTTGCTTTCTGTCTAAATATATTCCATTCAGTTGCCCTAATAATGAAAAAATTCTTATGAGTTAGAAATATCATCTTTCCATGTAGGAATATAAACAGTTTAATCTTTTAAACTCCCTTATGATTTCTTTTTCATGTTTACCTTTTTATGCTTCTCTAGGTTCTTGTATTTCAAAGTCAAATTTTCATGATGAATGCCTGAAAGTCCTCTCTTTCGTTGAATTCCTATTTTTCCTGCCAAACGATTATACAAAGTTTTTCTGAGTAAGTGATTCTTTGTTGTATTCACAAATCCTTTGCAGTCTGGAATATCATATTCCTAGCCCCTTGATCCTTTAATGTAGAAGCTTCTAGATTGTACATTGTCCTGACTGTGGTTTCACAATACTTGAATTGTTTCTTTCTGGCTGCTTGAAATATTTTCTCCTTGAACTGGGAGCTGTGGAATTTAGCTATTATATTCCTGAAACGTTTCATTTTGGGATTTCTTTCAGGAAGTGATGAGTACATTCTTTCTATTTCTATTTTACCTTCTGATTCTAGAATACCAGTGCCATTTTCCTTAAAAATTTCTTACAAGGCGGAGCCAAGATGGCGGAGAGGAAGCAGCAAGCTGCCTGAGCTCTCCTTCTGTTCCCTCAAAATGAACATTAAATCAAGCCTCTGGACGGATTCTGAAACTACAGAACCTGCAAAGAGACAGAGAGACACAGTCCTCCAACCAGAGATAATTTAGAAAACTTCAGGAAAAGGTCGGTCTGACTCAGGCAAAAGGGAGGCCCAGCGCAGGGCAGCAACCCAGCACCGAGGGAGTCAGTGCAAGTCAGCAGGAGCTGCAGGCCACAGCCAAACAACTGAGGCCCCTGGAACCTGGTTAAAAATCTGGTGGCCAAGAAGGACAGTGGAAAAACCTATCTGCACCGGCCGAGAGGGCCACGAACGGCGGGATCAGACGCCGGGGTCTGGTGCCTGGCTGGCCAAGCACAATCAGACAGGAAGTACAGGGCAGGGGATCTCCACACACCATAAAGGCCTCAGAGTAAAAGCCCGGTCACACAGCACCTATACACCTGCACAAGAAGCCCAAAACAGGGATCCTGGTGCCCCCAGAGCAGACCTCAACTTTAAGAATAAATAAATAGGCTTCAATAATGAGTAAGAAGCAAAAAAGAGCCCTCTCCATTGAGAGCTTCTGTATCAATAGGGAAGAAGCCAACACAAACTCAGATGAGGACAATAGCCTCAAATTGGCTACATCTGAAGCCTCACAAGGGAAGGTGAATTGGTCCCAAGAACAAAAGGCCTTCCTGGAAGAGCTCAAAAAGGATTTTAAAAATCAATTGCAAGAGGTAGAAGAAAAAATGGGGAGAGAAATGAAAGCAAAACAAAAAAACTATGAAAAAAGAATCAGCAGCTTGGAAAAGGAAGCTGAAGAAAACAAAGCCTTAAAAAATTCATTTGGCCAAATGGAAAAAAAGCTACATAATCTCACTGAAGAAAACAATACCTTAAAAAATTCACTTGGACAAATGGAAAAAAAGGTGCATAATCTCACTGAAGAAAACAATGCCTTAAAAATTAAAGTGGGACAGTTGGAAGATAAGGAATCCATGAGACACCAAGAATCAGTCAAGCAGAATAAAAAAAATGAAAAAATAGAAGAAAATGTGAAATACCTCATTGGAAAGACAACTGATCTGGAAAACAGATCGAGGAGAGACAATTCGAGAATCATTGGACTGCCTGAAAGCCATGACCAGAAAAAGAATCTAGACACCATATTCCAGGAAATTATTAAGGAGAACTGCCCTGATATCATAGAATCAGAGGATAAAATCATCATTGAAAGAATCCACCGATCACCTCCTGAAAGAGACCCCAAAAGGAAAACTCCAAGGAATATTGTAGCCAAATTCCAGAATTATCAGGTGAAGGAGAAAATACTCCAAGCAGCCAGAAAGAAGCAATTTAAATATCATGGAGCCACAGTCAGGATTGTTCAGGACCTGGCAGCTTCAACATTAAAGGACTGCAAGGCTTGGAATATGATATTCCAAAAAGCAAAGGAGCTTGGATTGCAGCCGAGAATCTATTACCCAGCAAAAATGTGCATTTTCTTTCAGGGGAAAAGATGGACATTTAATGACATTGGGGACTTTCAATCTTTCCTGGTGAAAAGAGCAGAACTGAATGGAAATTTGATCCCAACATACGAGACTCAAGAGAAGTTTAAAAAGGTAAACAGAGGGGAAAAAAAAGTTACCCTATTAGGTTAAACTGTTTATATCTCTACACAGGAAGATAATACTCATAACACTTAAGAACTGTAAATGTATTTGGGCAGAGAGAAGGACTTTATATAGAGGGTATAAATATAAATTGTCTTTGATGTGATGATACAAAAGAATTAAGGGGACAAAAAGGGAGTCTATGGGGAGGAGAGGAAAGAGGAGGTGGAATGGGATGAATTATATCATATGAAGAGGTGGAAAAAAACCTATTACAATAGAGGGAAAGGAAGGAGGGGGGAACATGGTTTCAACCCTATTCTCATTAGATTTGACTCAAAGAGGGAATAACATATACGTTCATTGGGATAAAGAAACTTAACTCATTCTTTAGGGAAACAAAAGGGGAAGGGAAAGGGGGGGACTGATAGAAGGGAGGACAAAAGCAAGGGAGAAAAGGGTAAAGAAAAGAGAGGGGGTGATAAAAAGGGAGGGCAGATTGGGGGAGGCAGGGGTAAGAAGTAAAACGTCAGTGAGGAGGAATAGGGTGAAAGAAGGGGGGAAAGTACAAAGGGGGTAAATAGAATGGAGGGGAATAGACAGTCAATAATAATAACTGTGAATGTGAATGGGATGAACTCTGCTATAAAACGGAAGCGAATTGCAGAGTGGATTAAAAACCAGAACCCTACAATATGCTGTTTACAAGAAACACATTTGAAGCAGAGAGATACACACAGAGTAAAGGTAAAAGGCTGGAGCAGAATATATTATGCCTCAGCTAAAGTAAAAAAGGCAGGGGTAGCAATCCTTATCTCAGACAAAGTGCAGGCAAAAATAGATCTCATTAAAAGAGATAAGGAAGGAAATTACATCTTACTTAAAGGTACTATAGATAATGAAGTAATATCAATATTAAATATGTATGCACCAAGTGGTATAGCATCCAAGTTCTTAGAGGAGAAGTTAAATGAGTTACAAGAGGAATTAGATAGTAATACTATACTAGTGGGGGTTCTGAATCTCCCCCTCTCAGAATTAGATAAATCTAGCCAAAAAATAAACAAGAAAGAAGTGAAAGAGGTGAATAGATTACTAGAAAAGTTAGACATGATAGATGTCTGGAGAAAATTGAATGGGGATAGAAAGGAATATACCTTTTTCTCAGCAGTACATGACACATTTTCAAAAATTGACCATGTATTAGGGCACAAAAACATCATACTCAAATGTAGAAAGGCAGAAATAGTAAATGCATCCTTCTCAGATCATGATGCAATAAAAATTACATGTAAGAAAGAGCCAGGGAAAAGTAGAATGAAAATCAATTGGAAACTAAATAATTTCATTCTAAAGAATGAATGGACCAAACAAGAAATCATAGAAACAATCAATAACTTTATCCAAGAGAATGACAATAATGAGACAACATACCAAAATCTATGGGATGCAGCCAAAGCAGTGCTTAGGGGAAAATTTATAGCTCTAAATGCTTACATGAATAAAAAAGAGAAAGAGGAGATTAATGAATTGGGCTTGCAAGTTAAAAAGTTAGAAAAAGAACAAATTAGAAATCCCCAATTAGACACTAAATTAGAGATCCTGAAAATTAAAGGAGAAATTAATAAGATTGAAAGCAAAAAAACTATAGAATTAATCAATAAAACTAAGAGCTGGTTTTATGAAAAAACCAATAAAATAGATAAAATATTGGTTAATTTGATTAAAAAAAAGAAAGAAGAAAACCAAATTACCAGTATCAAAAATGAAAAGGGTGATGTTACCACCAATGAAGTGGAAATTAAAGCAATAATTAGGAAATATTTTGCCCAACTGTATGCCAATAAATTTGACAATCTAAATGAAATGGATGAATATTTACAAAGATACAAAGTGCCCAGGTTAACTGAAGAGGAAATAAAATCCTTAAATAAACCCATATTAGAAAAAGAAATTGAACAAGCTATTAATGAACTCCCTAAGAAAAAATCCCCAGGGCCAGATGGGTTTACGGGTGAAATTTACCAAACATTTAAAGAACAATTAATTCCAATATTATACAAATTATTTGGGAAAATAGGTGAAGAAGGAGTTCTACCAAATTCGTTTTATGACACAAATATGGTGGTGATACCAAAACCAGGCAAAGCAAAAACAGAGAAAGAAAATTATAGACCAATCTCCCTAATGAATATTGATGCTAAAATCTTAAATAAGATATTAGCAAGGAGATTACAGCAAGTGATCACCAGGATAATACACTATGACCAGGTGGGATTTATACCAGGAATGCAGGGCTGGTTCAACATTAGGAAAACTATTAACATAATCAACCACATCAATAAGAAAACCAACCAAAATCATATGATTATCTCAATAGATGCAGAGAAAGCTTTTGACAAAGTACAGCACCCATTCCTAATAAAAACACTAGAGAGTTCAGAATAGGGGGAACTTTCCTTAGAATAATAAACAGTATCTACCTAAAGCCATCAGCAAGTATTATATGCAATGGAGATAAATTAGAGGCCTTCCCAATAAGAACAGGGGTGAAACAGGGATGTCCATTATCACCCCTATTATTTAATATTATTCTAGAAATGTTAGCTTTAGCAATCAGAAGAGAAGGGAATTAAAGGAATTAGAATAGGCAAGGAGGAAACAAAACTATCACTCTTTGCAGATGATATGATGGTATACTTAAGGAATCCTCAAGAATCAAGTCAAAAATTACTTGAAACAATTAACAACTTTAGCAAAGTAGCAGGATATAAAATAAATCCACATAAATCATCAGCATTTCTATACATGACCAACAAAGTCCAGCAGCAAGAGATAGAAAGAGAAATTCCATTTAAAGTAACGGTAGATAATATAAAATACTTGGGAGTCTACTTGCCAAGACAAACCCAGGAACTCTATGAACACAACTACCAAACACTCTTCACACACATCAAATCAGATCTAAATAATTGGAAAGATATCAATTGCTCATGGATAGGCAGAGCTAATATAGTAAAAATGACAATACTGCCTAAATTAATTTACTTATTCAGTGCCATACCAATCAGACTACCTAAAAATTATTTTATACAGCTAGAAAAAATAATAACAAAATTCATCTGGAAAAACAAAAAATCAAGAATATCCAGGGAAATAATGAAAAAAAATTCACAGGAAGGTGGGTTAGCAGTACCAAACCTGGAGCTTTACTATAAAGCGGCAGTCATCAAAACTATCTGGTACTGGCTAAAAAATAGAGTGGTAGATCAATGGAATAGGCTAGGCTCAGGAAATGCAGAAGTAAATGACACTAGTAATGTAGTGTTTGATAAACCCAAAGACTCCAGCTTCTGGAATAGGAACTCAGTATTTGACAAAAACTGCTGGGAAAACTGGAAGATAGTATGGCAGAAATTAGGTATAGACCAACATCTTACACCTTATACTAAAATAAGGTCAAAATGGATACATGATTTAGACTTAAGAGGTGATACAATAGGTAAATTAGGAGAGAAAGGAATAGTGTACCTATCAGATCTTTGGAAAGGAAAACATTTTTTGACCAAACAAGAGATAGAGTATATTATAAAATGCAAAATGGATGATTTTGATTATATTAAATTAAAAAATTTTTGTACAAACAGAAGCAATGCATCCAAAACTGGAAGGGAGGCAGAAAGCTGGGAAATAATTTTTGAGGCCAGTGCTTCTGATAAAGGCCTCATCTCTAAAATATATAGGGAATTAAATCAAATTTATAAGAATCCAAGTCATTCCCCAATTGAGAAATGGTCAAAGGATATGAACAGGCAGTTTTCTGATGAAGAAACCAAAGCTATCTATTCCCATATGAAAAAATGCTCTAAATCTCCAATGATTAGAGAGATGCAAATTAAAACAACTCTGAGGTACCACCTGACACCTATCAGATTGGCTAAAATGACAAAAAAGGAAGATAATAAATGTTGGAGAGGCTGTGGGAAAATTGGAACACTAATGCATTGTTGGTGGAGCTGTGAACTGGTACAACCATTCTGGAGAGCAATTTGGAATTATGCCCAAAGGGCGATAAAGCTGTGCATACCCTTTGACCCAGCAATCCCACTTTTAGGTCTTTTGCCCAAAGAAATCATGGAAGGGGGAAAGGGACCCACATGTACAAAAATATTTATAGCTGCTCTTTACGTGGTAGCAAGGAATTGGAAGTTGAGGGGGTGCCCATCAATTGGGGAATGGCTGGACAGGTTGTGGTATATGAATACAATGGAATACTATTGTGCTGTAAGAAATGATGAGCAGGTAGAGTTCAGAGAAACCTGGAGGGTCTTACGTGAGCTGATGATGAGTGAGATGAGCAGAACCAGAAGAACATTGTACACAGTATCATCAACATTGAGTGTTGACCTACTGTGATGGACTATATTCTTCTCACCAATGCAATGGTACAGAAGAGTTCCAGGGAACTCATGATAGAAGAGGATCTCCAAATCCAAGAAAAAAAAAAGAAAGAAAGAACTGTGGAGTATAGATGCTGATTGAACCATATTATTTCTTTTGTTTTGGGTGCTGTTGTTTTTTTTTTTTTTTCTATTTTGAGGTTTTGCATCACTGCTCTGATTCTTTCTCTTGTAACAGGATTAATGCAGAAATAGGTTTAATGTTATTATGTGTGTATATGTGTGTGTGTGTGTGTATATATATATGTATATGTATAGAGATATATAGATATAACCTATATCAGATTACCTGCTGTCTAGGGGAGGGGGGAGGGAGGGGTGGGAGGGAGAAAAATCTGAAATTGTAAAGCATGTATAAACAAAAGTTGAGAACTATCTTTACATGTAATGGAAAAAATAAAATACCTCATACATTAAAAAAAAATTTCTTACAAGATGATGTCTAAACTCTTTTTTTTTTTTATCATGGCTTTTAGGTAGTCCTATTCATCTTCAATTTATATCTCCTGGATACATTTTCCAGGTCAGTTGTTTTTCCTAGGAGATATTTCTCATTGCCTTCTATTTTTTTCATTCTTTTGGTTTTGCTTTATTGGATCTTGATTTCTGATAAAGTCATTAGCTTATATTTATTCAATCCTAATTTTTAAGAAATTGTTTTCTTCAGAGAGTTTTTGTACCTCCTTTTCCATTTGGACAACTTGTTTTTTCAAGCTGTTGACTTTTTTCATCATTTTCCTGCATCATTCTCATTTCTCTTTCTTTTTTCTTCTTTACCTCTCTTACTTTATTTAAAAAGTGTTCTTTGAGTGCTTCTATGAACTGAGAACAATTCATATTTTTTTATTGGAAGCTTTGGATGTAGGGGCTTTGACTTTGTTGATGTCTTCTGAGGGTGTACTTTGATATTCCTTGTTGCCATAGAAACTTTCTATGGTCAGTATTTTTTTCTGTTTGTATATTTTCCCAATCTATTTCTTGACTTTTAACTCCTTCTTAAAGTGGGGCACTGCTTCCTGCATACACTGTCCCAAGCTTCAGGGGGCCCAAAGTGGTATGATTTAAAGAGAGGCACATTCACCACTCTCCTGGCCTTTGCTCTGGTCTGCAAGCAACCACAACCATGGTTGCCCTCTAAGCTGGAAGAGAATCCTGTTCCACTATGGCTGCAAGCTCTTGTGGGCCTAAGTCCCTCCCCCACCTGGGCCTCTACCCAAGAGTGACACCTAGATCTGAGCATAGGCAAAACAACAGAGTCCTTCCTCAACACCAGCAAAGAGACCCCTTTAGTCTTCCCCTGGCCAACTGCTTGAGCCTCTATTGGTCTATGGGCTTATTTCCAGAAGAAGCTGCTACCAAAGCCCTTTGAGAAGCTCCTGAGACCTGATTCTCTCAGGGATGGGTCTGGGTCTGCGCAGTGCAAAATGGAGCTGTGGTCAACTCTCACACCAGTACAACAGACCTTTCCTGCTGACATTCTAAGCTGACTTTGGCTGGAAAATGATCTCACCCTGTCCTTTTGTGGGTTCTGCTGCTCCAGGAATTGTCTTATGGCATTATTTGAAGGTATTTGGAGGGTTCTTGGGAAGAGCTCTGGTAAGTCAATGCCTTTCATCGGCCATCTTGACTCCACCATCTCTACTTTATATTTTATACATACTGATCTGGTTGCATGGTTGAACAAATGTCTTTTATTAAAGGTGAAAGTATAAAAATATTGAATTCATCAGCCTACAATTATTTTTTTATTTCATTTCTTTGGTTTTTGTATTCTTTATTATATATTTAGAATTATTTCCCCACCTCACATCTGAAAACAAATAGCAACATTGATTTTTTTTTTAGTAAGACAATTGGGGTTAAGTGACTTGCCCAGGGTCACACAGCTAGTAAGTGTTAAGTGTCTGAGGCTGGATTTGAACTCAGGTACTCCTGACTCCAGGGCCACTGCTCTATCCACTGTGCCACCTAGCTGCCCCAGCAACATTGATTTTTAAAACTTTGTTTTCCAAATTCTCTTCCTTCTTCCCTATCCCCTTTAAGAACCCAAGCCATTTAATATAAGTTATAAATGTGTAGTTGTGCAAAACATAGCAGACAAATGAAATTTATAAAAAGGAACTAGTAACAACAACAAAATATACTTCCCTCTGAATTCAGATACCATCAATTCTTTCTCTGTAGATGGATTACATTTTTTTTTTAGTGAGGCAATTGAGGTTAAGTGACTTGCCCAGGGTCACACAGCTAGTAAGTGTTAAGTGTCTGAGGCCAGATTTGAACTGAGGTACTCCTGACTCCAGGGCCGGTGCTCTATCCACTGCGCCATCTAGCTGCCCCTACATTTTTCATAAGTCCTTCAGAGGTGTCTTGGATCATTGCGTTGCTTAATTTAACTAAGTTTTTGTAGCAGATAATCTTACAACTTTGCTGTTATTTTGTATACAATACATGCTGCTTTGCAGTGGCTCATGTATGGCTTTCTAGTTTTTTCTGATAGCACGCTGCTCATCTTTTTATTATATATACATACATATATATGTAGTAAACTATAGTTTTATAGTAAACTACATTTATATAGTATTTTAAAGGGAGATTTCCTTACAAAACACCCATGAGGTTGATTACTGCAACAATAATAATAGATACCTTGTACCTGATAAAGAATTGTATTTGTAATATCCTTGGGAAATAAGTACCATCATCATCATCATTATAATCATCTTCATCTTACATTGCTCTTGCATCAGCTTCAATTTTTTTTCTTCAATTACTATTGCTAACCTTGAGGTTTCCTATATTTTCTATCTTCTTTTACCCTTTCCCACAAGGTAAGATATATTACTATATCCAGTTGAGTGTGTATGCTATTCACTCTTTGAGCCAATTTTGATGAGAGTAAGGCTCATGCACTCCCCTGCTCCTCTGCCATCTTCTGCTCCACTCTATAAGCTTTTTCTTGCTTCTTTCATGTGAGATATTTTATCCTGTTCCAACTCCCCATTTGTCTTTCTCCTATTGCAAAGGGAAAATTTATACTTCACATAGACTAAAAAATACCCCCTTTTTGTAAGTGAACTTAGCCAGAAGGAGTAGCTGACTTTCTAGTTTTGGACGTCCCATAGTATTCTTGAGCTTGATGTAATTTATAAAATCATATAATCACACAACTGCATCTTCAAGATGATAACAACAATTGGAAATCTCTGCCATTGGCCTCTGTTCAGGACACACAGCATGACAAAAAAGAACAATTATGTTAAACACAATTTACCTTGATCAAAATCTCATCAATATTGATATAATATGCTAGAAATGAAGTTGCCATTAATTTTGAGGAGCAATGAAATAAAAATTTGGCAAAGCATTAATGGTGACTCCCCATCTTATGGAAACAAGATTTTGAATGCTATTAAATAACACTCATGATAATTTATTATTGGTGAACAGAAGAAATTCAATGAAATAGATATGTGGTCTGATCCAAGTTGGTATTACCAATCCAATAAATATTTCTTAAATGCCTCCTTGGTTCAAGGCATTTGCTCATGCTATGATGTGATTTATAAAAAGAAAGACATTCCTTGCCTTAGAGGAACTTAGAATCTAAATGAGAATACAATATACAATAGGAGTCAGGCAAGTAGTGTGTGTGTGTGTGTGTGTGTGTGTGTAGTTGATACCAGGGGTTACCAGGATCACAGGCATCTTGTTGCATGGAGTTGAAACTAGAAAGGATAGCAGATGAAATGTGGAGTGAGCTGAGTCCAGTTTCTGCAATTTGTAAAGGAAGATTTTGGGAGAAGTTTGGTTCTCCATCCCCCAACCATCCAGTCAGCAAAAATAAGATACTGAGGGAAGTGGTGTCAAAGTTTGAAATTAATATCATGGTGATGAGTATAGAATCGATGAGCTTATCCTGGTTCAAAACCAGGCAGAGCAGCAAGTGCAAATTGGAGAGCATCATTCTCCCAACAATAATGCAGATCATAATCAAACTTTGCCTGCCCATACTTTGTTACTTCCTAACATATGCTTAATTTAATCATTTTCTTCACATGATCAATAAATGTCACCTCTGATTTTTAAGTCTTTGCATTTATTTATCACCTTTTCCATGAAAACCCAGTACATTTAGAGACATGTTACTCATCCTAAATGCATCATTTGGAAGAATGTTAAAGTTACACCTATTTATCTTAAAATGAACCTAAGGCAGAAGGTCTGCAATTTGTCCAGGGTCTAACAAATCATTAACAGAACAAGACTTAACGAAGTCCAACAAATGTCTTTAAATATTTAAGTCATTTTATCCTCTAAACCAATAATATTTCTGAAGTTATATCCATCACTAAAGATAATGTTATCTCAGGGCTCTCCACATTGTTCTATGGGACTTGCTCAGATACTTTTGAGGTTGTAAAGATACCAAAATATACACAAGCTATTCAGTAGTTATCCATATTTTTGTAAGATTTTTTTATTGGGCTTAGGGTTCAAGTGAAGGGAAGAAAGGAAATTACTAGAGTGTTATTATCTGAAAAAAATATAATTTGTATTTATGGTGAATGTATAAGGTAAACTATGGAAAAGTATTTAGTCAAAGGTAATAAAAAGACAATTTAACACCCAAATATATTGATTAATCAAGACATACCAAAATATACATATACTCATTCAGTAATTAGCATAAACTATAAATGCTTAATGCACTGGGGCTTCTAACAATCCGTATTCCCTTGAGGCACAATTAACATTTGAATAATAGTGTCAAGTTTGACAAATTAATAGCCAATGTATTAAAGGCATAGAAATTTATAGTAATATGGCAATTATTGGTGTTTTCATTCATGAAATAAAATTTTATTGTATACCTATTATATTAGGATTGTTATAGATGCCAATTAATGTCTATGAGTTGCCTAATTTTTTATTGTTTTAAGAGGATAAATGAATTTTAAAGATTTTAAAGCACTGGGCAGATTTCATTCAATCTTGCTTTGTGAATTATTTTCTAGACTTTGGATAAATTGTAGACCTTATGTCTTAGGTTCATCTTCTGCAAAATAGGGAAAAATTCAGCATTCTGCCAAGTAATTCATTCAGGATGGTTGATATGACTCTAAAGTTACTGTATTTTCCTGGGAAAAGTGATAAATAAATATAAATTATTAAAATATCGTAGATGGCAGTCATTGCTCACATGAAGAAAATCATTAAATCAAGCATATTTTAATGGCAAGGAAATAAATGATCAAATATAAACCTTTTTACTTCAACATGCTTGGTTTCCTTCTGAGAATAACAAGAAAAAATAATCTTAATAAGAACTATGAAGACTTGAGAGTTGTTTTATTAAAATTATATTTTATTTAATGAAGTATAAATAACATCACATTTTGCATATTTTCCATAATTACACAATTTATAATAGATAGCTTTAACATTTCAGCTCTACGTTTAGCAATGGGAATGGAGGTGGAGGAGCACAGATGGGCCTTTCTTGGGAGATAAACTTTGGCATTTCTGTCCATGCATAGAGGGAAGGAAGGCATATTTAGGTGAGGACAATGCTACAAATAATACATGTATATAGATGCTCAATAAGTATATCTTTACTCATATTCCCTGTGTAGTGTGTAGGATGATTAACCAGGTAAGCTTCTTGAGAAGAGATAAAGGCTCAAGTAGCTGTAATCATCTGTTGTTTCTTTGGGATACCTTTTCCCATTTGTTTTGTGTTGTCCTGTCTAAGAACCAGATGGGGGAGAGAGTCAGGAAGACATGAAACATATCTTTGCTCCTGGGGTTAAATCTTAAGTCACTAAGTATTCTGGACCAAGATTTCAATGGGAGGTATCTCTAAGCAATACTAACTTGTTTGAAATTAAGCCTAGGGGTGCATATCTGCCCTTAATAAATGAGCTCAATCCCCTGTCTTTAGAAAAAGTATATCCTGCTGCTGGCAATGATTCATAATAAGTTCATACATAACACCAATGTGTTATTTAAAAAAAGTTAAGTGGAGCACATGGAATTTAGAAATTCATTTACGAACAATAGTTTCCCAAAGCACACAGATTCAGAGTTGGGAGGGACCTTAGAGGTTATTGAATACAATGTGGTAATGTTACAGATGAGGAACCTAGGGCACAGAGAGGCTGATTACTGCTTTGTTCACAAAATACTAACCCTATTATCTCTATTTTTTAAAAGTAGCAAATGAAAAAACACTCCAAATCAAATTATGTTTGTCAAGAAGCATGATGTGTTTCGGAGCAAGGTACATACTTCTTGAAAAGTTTAAATCCTCTGATTTCTGCCAAAGTGGACAATCTTTTTTATTGTTTTTGAAGCAAAGAAACAGTGGTGCCAATAATTTTTTCAAGATTGACTGACATTTTAAACCATAAAAACTTTTTGTTAAAAATATATTTTGGTTACATGAAAGAAAATAAGTTGGTTTGAGATAATAATGTTTTAGGAAAAAGACAGGTGCATTAACCATGTCAGTAAACATTTAAACAATCAAAGGAGAACATTGACATTATCCAAATCAGAATCCACACCTACTGACAGATGGCATGAACTAAAAGAATTTGTTTCCTACATATTAAAATAGTGGGTATACATATTCAAGATCAATTCACAAAATTATGTCATTAATTTTGATGTAGCAAATAAATAGTAAGCAAGAAGATCTGTATTTAAAACTCTCCTAATGCCTGCTTAGAACATGAATTAGTCAGATGAAGCAGGAAATAAAATCTAGTTTTCATAGGGGAAAAAACCAACCATATATTGTTAATGGAAACAGATGATATGAAATATTATCATAAATTAGAAATAGTTCAGAGTTTTCTTGCCCTGACATTCAAGTCTATTACTTTGCTATGAAAAATGGTCTCTATAACCTTTCTTTTGTATTATAGCCATTACTGCCTAGCATCCACACTGCAATGCTTTAAGGTTTTTGTTATTTTTAAGTGTTGACAAACATCAATTCAGGTTTAGTTCTTCACCATAATATTTGGTTTCAGGAAACAATGTGGAAAAAACGAACAAACAAAAACCAACAACAGATAGTGTGTAATGGCTAGCCTGATGACAAGTCTCTGTAAATTTAAGAATGCTGGTCCTTAAATGAGAATTTTTGCTGGGACTGTATGCAAAATTCTACCCCTTGGTGGCTGATAGCCAACTTTTTGCTTTGATCACCAAGCCTCCAAGATCTGAGGCTAATTCTATATCACAATGAGGCATTAGAAAAATAACTTACGCTGTCAGAAATCTGAGAAAAGGCTGTTATATGTATGTGCGTATATATAATATTATAATTATGACATTATGTATTATGATATATGTAAGTTATATATATTACCTACATGATCATATATATGATTTAGATATATGCATATATGGGATTTTGTATGTGCATATCTATATATACACACACATATATAGTACTTTTTAAACTTAAGTCATATTTTTTAAATTTGAAAAGTCATATATTCATGTGCATGCATATGTGTACTTACAAAGACACACTAGAATCTGATGTTACCCACTTAACCAAATCTCCAGAGACCCTACCTAGGATTTGCTAAAATATTTGCTAAACTATTCAGTTCTAAACTACCTAGGACCATCTAATTTTCATCATCATACTAACAATTTTATGCTCTTTTTGCTGCTCTACTCACCCTAGTTTACCACCTTTTCCTCTAAGAACTGCAATCAAATCAGCACTACCACTGCTGGCAGAAAAGGCCATATCAGAAAACTGTTTTTATAGATACATATATACCTATGCATATATACATATTTGTGTGTATGTTTATGTATATGTATATATGTATATGTGTATATACACACACATAGTTTTGCAAACTTTAATGCACTATAAAAATGTTACTTCTCATTATATTGTTCTACTCACCATCCCTTTGATGTCAAAGTTTAAAAGATCCTTCCTTGGTAACACTCCCTTATATGAATTTGTCTACCCTTCAGAAAAAGAATTTTGAAAGCAAGGAAACTCCTTTGTGTATGCATATGTATGTGCATGTGTTTGCATCTGCATGTGAATGTATGTTTGCCTGTACATGCACTGTGTATGATTGTGTGTATACATTTTGCATGCACACATGTTCACAATATGTACACATGCAAACACATATATTTGCACACATGCATTTGTGAGTGTAGGTATGGGTGTGTATGCATGTTTTTTCATGTACAATACACATATACATGTGGGCATACATATTTGCACAAATGCACATATATATTAAGCACATGTGCATGTATATAATCAGCAATGTGTGCATATATGTACACATAACTGTATAAATGTATATGTACATGCACACGCAGACACACATCTATATATGCACACACAACCTAAAGCTTGGCAAATGGAAAACACTTAATAAATGCTTCATTTGTTCATTCATTCACACAAGGATGCATGCACACACATACACAAAGCAAAATTAGCCAAATGAAAAAGGAGATACAAAAATCCACTGAAGAAAACAACTCTTTAAAAAGTACAATTGGCCACATGGAAAAGAAAGCAAAATAGCTAATTGAGGAAAACAACTCCTTTAAAAAGTTAGAATGGAGCAAGTGAAAACTAATGATTTGTTAAGACATCAAGAATCAATCAAACAAATTTAAAAGAATGAACAAAAATGTAAAGCACCTCAAGGGAAAAATACAAAACAAAACAAAACAACTGACTTGGAAAGTAGATGCAAGAGAGACAATGTCAAAATCATTAGATAACATGAAAATCATAATCAAAAGGGGGACCTGGATAGCATCTTTCAAGAAATTACCAAGGAAAACTGCTCTGATATCCTAGAACAAGAGGGTAAAATAGTCATTGAAATAATCCATCTGTCACCTGAGGAAATATATCCTGAAATAAAAATTTCCAAGGAACATTATAGACAATATTCAGAATTATCAGGTCAGGGAAAAATATTCCATGTTGCCAGAAGGAAACAATTCAATTATTCGAGAGCCACAATCAGGATAACATAGGACTTAGCAGCTACAACATTAAATGTTTGGAGGGCATGGGACAAAATATTCCAGAAGTCAGGCAAAGGAGTTAGAAATACAGCCAAGAATCACTTACCTGGAAAAATTACACAAAATACAACAAGGGAAATATGGTCATTCAATGAAATAAAAGGATTCCATGCTTTCATAAGGAGAAGACCAGAATTAAACCAAAAATTTGTTCTTCAATAGAAAGACCCAAGAGAAGAATAAACAAGTTAAAAAAAATACTCAAGAAAACAAAACATGAGAGATTCAATAGACAGAAACTGTTTATATCCCTATGTGGGAAGATAGTATTTGTAATTCTTTAAAATTGCATCACTAATAGTACAGATATAAGGAACATAAGTAGACAGAGGATATGGGTATAAGGGGAATTTGAATGAATGACAAAATAATTAAGGGATGAGAAAGAGGAGTACATTGGGTACAGAAGAAAGGGCAAGGTAGAATGAGGCAAATTATGTTACATGAAGAGGCACAAAAAGGCTATTACAGTGGAGGAAGACATAAGAGGTGGGCAATGTGCATTGCTTGAACCTTACCCCCATCAGTATTGGCTCAAAGAGAAAAAATATGCACACTCAGTTGAATATACAAATCTATCTTACCCAGCATGGAAGTAGTAGAGGAGAAAATTAAGTAAAGGGTGAGGGGGCTGACAGAAGGGAAGGCAGATTAGGGAAACAATAGACAGAAGCAAAATACTGGTGATGAGGGAAAGGGTGAAAGGAGAGAGGGGACAAACAGGAGGAAAAATAGGATGGAGGGAAATACACAGTTAATAATAATAACCATGAATGTCAATAGGACAAACTCTCTCATAAAATGGAAATAGCAGTGTATCAAAACCGGAAATCCCACAATTTATTAAGTGCAAGAAACACATCTGAAGCAGAAAGACCCACACAAAGTAAAGATAAGGGGCTAGCACAGAATCTATTATACTTCAGCTGAAGTTAAAAAAAAAAAAAGGGTAACAATCCTGATCAAAGTAAATATCTATATCGATATCGATATCGATATCGATATAGATATAGATATAGATATAGATATAGATATAGATATAGATATAGATATAGATATAGATATAGATATAGATATAGATATAGATATAGATATAGATATAGATATAGATATAGATATAGATATAGATATAATTAAAAGAGTTAAGGAAGGAAATGACATTTTGCTAAAATGTACCATAGACAATGAAGCAATAAATATACTAAACATATGAACCAAATTAAATAGCATCAAAATTCTTAAAGAAGTTATGAGGTACAGGAAGAAATGGACAACAAGACTGTACTAGTGGGGTATTTTTAATTCCCCTACTCAGAACCTGCTAAATCCCACAACTAAAACAATTAGCAAAGAAACTAATGTGATAAGTAGAATATTAGAAAAGTTAGATAATGACAGACCTCAATAGGGACATAAAGAAATATACCTTTTTCTCAGCAGCACATGGCACTCAAAAAAATTGACCATGTATTAGGTCACAACAATCTAAAAATTAAATGTAGACAGGCAGAAATATTAAATGTATTATTTTCAGATCATAATGCAATAAAATTCCATTTAACCAAGGGCAGTTGAAAGATAGATTAAAATTAATTCAAAACTAAATAGTCTAATCCTATAGAATAATTTGGCAAGCACCAAATTGGACATCCTGAAAATCAAAGGTGAGAATAATAAGATTGAAAGTTAAAAACAACAGCAATTATTTAGCCAATAAATCTAGGAGTTGGTTTTATGAAAGAAAAAACAACAACACAATAAGCTAGATTAGCTATTGGTTAATTTGATTTAAAAAAAGAAAGAAAGAAGAAAAATATCCAGGATCAAAAATGAAAAGGATAAAATCATCATCAATAAAGAAGAAATTAAAGAAATCATTTGGAATTATTTTGCCCAGTTTTATGCCAATAAATCTGACAATCTGAGCAAAATAGATGAATATTTGTGAAAATATAAATTACCCAAATTAAGAGATAAGGAACTAAAATGCCTAAATAACCCCATCTTAGAAAAAAATGAATAGGCCTTTAACAATCTTCCTTAAAAAGACCCAAAGCTAGATTGATTCACAAGGGAATTCTATTGAACATTTAATGAACAATTATTTCTAATACTATATAAATCATTTTTTTAAAATTAGGTTAAGGAATCCTACCAAACTCAAAAATCTCATGCTGGTACATTAACCAGGAGGAGCTAAAACAGAGAAAAAAAAACTGTACACCAATTCCTAATGAATATTGTTATAAAATGTTGAACAAAACACTAGCAAGGCAACTATAGCAACATATTGACCAGGTGGGATATACATCAAGAATGTAGAGTTGGTTCAAATTAGGAAAACTATCAAATAACTGACCATTTCAATAACAGAACTAATAGAAATCATATGATTATCACAATAAATGCTGAAAAAGCTTTTGACAAAATAAAGCACCTATTCCTATTAAATTCATTAGGAAGCATAGGGATAAAGGGAACATTTATAAATTATAGGCAGTATCTATGTAAAATCATGAGCAAGCATTATCTGTAATGGGGATAAGCTAGAAGCATTTCCAATAAGATCAGAGGTGAAGCAAAGAAGCCCATTATCAACACTATTATTCAATATAGTACTATAAATGTTATAGCAATAAGAGCAGAAAAAAGAAATTTAAGGCATAAGAATAGGCAAGGAAGATACAAAACTCTCACTCTTTGGAGATGTTATATTTAGAGAACCTTAGAGAATCACCTAAGAAACTACTCGAAATAACTTTACCAAAGTTTCAGTATATAAAATAAATCCACATACATCATCAGTATTTCTACATATGACTGAGCAGCAAGAGAAATTTCATTTAAAATAACTGTTGATAATAAAAGAATATTAAGGAGCATACCTCATAAAGACAAACCCAGAAACTTTATTAAGATAATTACAAAACACTTTTCATACAAATAAAGCCAGATCTAAACAATTGGAAAAATATCAAGTGCTCATGGATACACTAAACTAATATAATAAAAACTACAATTCTGCCTAAAGTAATTTAATTTTTCTGCACCATGGCAATCAAACTATCAAAACATTTTTTGATAAAGGTAGAAAAAAATAACAAAATTCATCTGGAAAAAAAATGGTCAAAAATATCGAGGATTGGGGGTGGAGCCAAGATGGTGGAAGAGAGGCTGTGACTCCCACAAGATCCAAATAAACTCATCCACTCAGGCCAAAATAATGCAGTAAAAATAAACAATACCCAGAACAGCCTAATGCACATAAAAAAACAGAGTGAGACTATTTCTCTGCAAAAGAGGGCAATTCCCATCACCTACTGATCAGGATGAATAGCTCAGCACAGTCTGGACCCAGCCAGGGACAGTGCTTCCAGTGCAGGTCAGAGTCTTCAGCACCAGCAGCTTCTAAGGCTCTGATCACAGACCCCTGAGGGGTTCAGCAGTAGGCTGAGGTGAAGTGGAGGCAGTATCTACTGGAGGTGGGGCAAAGTACCCTGGGTCTGAACCACTGGGCTGAATCGAATGGTTGTGGCCCAGTGGGGGAGGGGCAAAAGCACACCTAGCTTCTGACCAAAGAGAATCAGAGTTCAATCAGACTTCTGTTTCCTGGTAAAAGAGAAAGTGGCAGTGATTACTCACAATCCAGGCAGGTGGAAAAGAAGCCCAATCATGCCCTGGGCCATGCTGTAGCATGAACAGTGTGTCCTGGAAGCAGCGCTACTCTTTAAGAAGGAGGTAAAAAACAAGAAATAGTAAGCCCTATGAGTAGGCAGAGAAAACAGAAGACCATCGAAAACTTCTTTGGGGGAAAGGTAGACCACAATACAACCTCAGAAGAAGAAGGTAATAACAGGATCAAAGCTCCAACATCCAAAGCTCCCAAGAAAAATATGAACTGGTCTCAGGCCATGGAAGCTCTCAAAAGGGACTTTGAAGAGAAAGTAGGAGAGATAGAATGAAGATGTAGAGAAAGAGAGGAAGGAATGGAAAGAGAAATGAGAGCAATGCAGGAGAGTCCTGAGAAAAAAGTCAACAGTTTGAAAAACCGAATGGAAAAAGAGATTAAAAAAGTGTCTGCTGAAAATAATTGCCTAAGAATTAGGATTGAACAAATGGAAGCTAGTGACATTATGAGAAACCAAGACACAGTAAAGCAAATCCAATTAAATGAAAAAATAGAGGGCAATGTGAAATATCTCCTTGGAAAGACAGCTGACTAGGAAAATAAATCTAGGAGACATAATTTGAAAATCATTGGACTACCTGAAAACCATGACCAAAAGATGAGCTTAGACAACATCCTCTAAGAGATTGTGAGGGAAAATTGCCCTGATATTCTAGAAGCAGAAGTTAAAATAGAAATTGAAAGAATCCGTCAATCACCTCCTGAAAGTGATCCCAAAGGGAAAACCTCCAGGAACATTATAGCCAAAATCCAGAACTCACAGGGCAAGGAGAAAGTATTACAAGCAGCTAGAAAAAAGGAATTCAAATACTGTGGAGCTCCAATAAGGATAAAGCAAGATCTAACAACTTCTACATTAAAGGACCAGAGGGCATGGAATACGATATTCCAGAGGGCAAAGGAACTGGGACTATAGCCAAAAATCGTGTACCCAGCAAAACTAATCATCATCTTTCAGAGGAAAAAGTGGATTTTCAATGAGAAAGAGGATTTTCAGGCATTTGCTATGAAAGAACCTGAACTGAATAGAAAATTTGACTTTCAAATACAAGACCCTGGAGAAACATAAAAAGATAAACCGGAAAAAGACTTCATGAGGGATATTAAAAGACAAACTATTTATATTCCTACATGGGAAGATAATACTTTGAACTGATAAGAAATAACTCAGTAAGGAATTCACAGAGGACACAGGTCTGAACTGAATATAAAGGGATGATATCTGTAAAGCATTTAGGTTTTCTTCTTTGTGGGGCAGAAAGGGTGGGATATCTTATTTCTGGGGCCAGATTAGGGCTGGGGGCCTCCTGGGTCCAGGGCTGGTGCATTGTCCACTGTGCCACCTAACTAACCCATGTTGACATCTTTAAAATAGGGTTGAGGTGTAGGAGAAATAGACTGAGGGAGAGAGAAGTGGAGAGATGGTCTGGGGAGGGGTAGTTCACATGAAGGAAACAAGAAAAAAACTTATGGAGGGGATGGGAACAGGGGGAAGGAATTGGGGAGTGAGTGAATCTCAATATCATCAGAATTGGCTCAAAGAAGGACTAACATACATACTCAAGTAGGTATAGTAATATATTTTTGCTCTGGGGGGAGGGAGATAAGGGGGGAGGGAAATGAGGGAAGGGCAGATTGGGGGAAAGAGCAGTAAAAAGCAAAACACTTTTGAGGAAGGTAACAATGTTCTGCATAACTGCACAGGTATGACATTTTGAATTGCTTGATTTCATAGGGAGGGTTGAGGAGGGAGGGAGGAAGAAAATTTAGAACACAGAATTAGCTCAAAGACCTTAAACTCATCAAAGTGGGCTCATGGAGGGAATAACATTCACACCCAGTTGGGAGGAGTAATCTATTTAACCCTACAGGAAAGTATAAGGGGAAGAGGATAGGTAAGGAAGGGTGAAAAAAAAAAAGGAGTGCAGAGTAGGGGAGGGGACATTCAGAAGTAAAACACTTTTGAGGAGGAATAGGTTCAAAGAAAATAGAAAATAGAATAAATATCATGGGAAGGGAACAGGATGGAGGGAAATAGTTATGATGATTGATTATAATGGTAAAAACATATGGTACCTACTTTGCTGGGCTTATATGAAGAAAATTCTTTGTCAAGTTTAAGGTACTTTATTCAGGTTATGATGAACAGGATACTATCAGAAAAACCTGAAAAGACCTACATGAACTGAAGCAGAGTGAAATATACTGTATACAAAATAACAGCAATAGTTTAAGACTATCTGCTGGGAAGCATGTGGTTATTTTCAGAAAGGCAATGATCCAATATATCCCTGAAGGACTTTCAAAAATGGCAACTCATCTACAGAGAAAGAACTGATAGTATCTGGAAACAGATGGAAACACATTTTTAAAAAAATTTTTTTCCTCTTTGACAATTCCTCAATCTGAAGTTTTTTTTTTTTTTTTTTACTGTTTTCTCTCACAGCCTAGCTAATGTGGGAATGTTTTCCATGACTTCTCATGTATAACTTACTTTGAAATGCTTGAGTTCTAGTGGGTGGGGCATGGGAATGGAGGAGAAAGAGAAATTGGAAAGCAATTTTTTTTAAACTGATGTTAAAATTTGTTTTTACATATATTTTGGAAAATAAAACTCTATTCAATAAGAAAAAGAATATCAAGAGGATTGATGAAAAAATACAAAAGAAGGTGGCCTAACAATACCTAATATCATACCATATTATAAAGCAGTAATCATCAAAATTATCTGGTTCTGGTTAAAAACAGAGTGATGGATCCATGGAATAGGAAGGTAAAAAAGACTCAGTAGTCAATGACCATAGTAACCTAGGTTTTGATAAACACAAAGACCTTACCCTTTTGAATAAGAACTCACTATTTGACAAAAACTGCTAAGAAAACTGGGAAACAGTTGGAGACAAACTAGGTATGGACTAATATCTCACATTTTATACCATGATAAGGTCAAAATTGGTGGATAATTTAGATATAAAGGATGACACCATAAAAAAAATTAGAAAAGCAAAGAATTATCTACCTGTCAAACAATGGCAAAGGTAATAATTCATGACCAAATAAGAGATGGAGAACACTACAAAATGTGAAATAGATCATTTTAATTATATTAAAATAAACAAAATTATACAAACACAACCAATGCAAGCAATATGAAATTGTCTTTGATAAAGAACTAATTTCTCAAATATATAGAATTGAGTTAAATTTATAAGAATATAAGTCATTTCCCAATTGGCAAATAATCAAATGATATGAACTTGCAGTTTTCACAAAGGTGAAGAAATTAAAGTGATCTATATGTATATGAAGAAAAGGTCTAAAGAATTTTTGATGAGAGAAATGCAAATTGAAGCAACTCTGATCTACCACCTCACATCTATCAGATTAGCTAGTATGACACACAAAAAAGGAAAATTATAAATGTTGAAGAGGATGTGGGCAAATTGGTACACTAATGCACTGTTGGTGGAGTTGTGAGCTGATCCAACCATTCTTGAGAGCAATTTGGAACTATCACCAAAGGGCAACCAAACTGTGCATACCCTTTGATCTAGCAAGACCACTACTAGGTCTGTATGCCAAAGTGATCATAAAAAGGGGACAAGGACCTATATGTACAGAAATATTTCTAGCAGCCTTGTTTGTGGTGACAAAATATTGGCAATTGAGGAAATACCCATAAATTGGGGAAAAGCTGAACAAGCTGTGATATATAAATGTAATAGAAAAATATTGTGAAATAAATGTTTGGGCAAGCAGATTTTATAAAACCCTGTAATTACTTATATGGACCGATGCAAAGCAAAATGATCAGAACCAGGAAAACAATGTACACAGAATCAGCAACATTTTATGATGATCAACTGTGATAGACTTGGCTCTTCTCAGCAACACAATCATCCAAGACAAGTACAAAGGACTAACAATGGAAAACGCTATTCATATCCAGATTAAGAACTGATGGACTCCGAATGCAGATCAAATCATATTTTTTTTTACTTACATTATTACTTTTTTGTTTTGTTTTGTTTTGTTTTGTTTTTTTAGTGAGGCAATTGGGGTTAAGTGACTTGCCCAGGGTCACACAGCTAGTAAGTGTTAAGTGTCTGAGGCTGGATTTGAACTCAGGTACTCCTGACTCCAAGGCCAGTGCTCTATCCACTGTGCCATCTAGCTGCCCCTACATTATTACTTTTTGTGTTTTTTAAAATCTTTTTCTTCTTTCACAACCGGGAATAATATGGAAAAATGTTTTACATGATAGCAATGTGTAACCTACATTAAATTGCCTAACATTTTTGGAAGAGGGGAGGGAGAAAGAAGATCATGACATTGGGAAGTGATGTCATGACTTTCAGTGAATAGGATTTAAATGAGGGAGGACTGGGCAAGGTCACAACCTCACTCTTTCCTCCAGAGACTTTTGGGTCTATAGCAAGATATATATCATGATGACTGGAGTTGGCCCCAGTTTAAGGCAATTGGGAGTTAAGTGACTTTCCCAAGGTCACACAGCTAATAAGTGTATAAGATGAGATATGAACTCAGGTCCACCCAACTTCAGGGCCAGTGCTCTATCTACTGTTCCAGCTAGCTGCCCCAATGCAGCTATGAAGAGTCAGAGGAAGGAATTGAGACCCAGTCTTATTGACCCTTAGACCACTAGTTTTTTTTTTTCTTCTTCCAGTATACTATATGGCATCTAGTTCTCCTTTACCATTGACTCTAAAACCATTGTTATGTTCATATGACTCCAATTATTCCAGTCCCCTTTTTTGCTCAAGTTGATTTTAACTAAAAATAAATAAATAAATAAAATTTTGCTTCCATGTAATTTATAACATGAGTTATTGCTGTTCCTAATTCTGCTATCATGCATTTTGTAGCACTAAGATCATAGAAGATACAATTAAATAGGGCTGACTCTATGCCCTAGTAGGCCAGGAAATTGGGCTCTAGCTGTTCTTTGAATGTATGATGGAATATTCCTTGAAACATAGAATAGGCCATGATTTTGAATGGTTTCAAAACCCACATAGGATTCAAGGAAAAATGCCCTTTATTATGTTCTGACTTTTTTAGGCAAATCATGTAAACATTATCTCTAGGTTCCATGCATTTATAATGTGTTATACTTTAGATTAAATTTCCGTAGTGACCACCTAACAAGACACTTATTTTTTTCTTTTTCCTTTTCCTTTCTTTTTTCTTTTTTTTTTTGGTGAGGCAATTGGGGTTAAGTTACTTGCCCAGGGTAAGACACTTCTTTAGAGAATGATGAGACTGAGTGGATTAATCTAATACTCAAGAAGGCTGATCATCAGAGATTGAATCCCATAACTTTTAACCAAATTTCATTATTAAGGATTTATGTATTACAAGTGAAATTCTATCATCCCCATGCTTTACACCAGGGTGTTTTGTATTGCCAACCTATGATAGATGATAGATAGATAGATAGATAGATAGATAGATAGATAGATAGATAGATAGATAGATATAGAGGTATATATATGCATAATATATGTATATATTTGTGAACACTGTAGGTATTAGAGGTACAAACCAACAGTATGGAAATCCATTTTTTATTAAAAATAAAACTACACTTGGCTAAAAAATGTAATATCACTGGGTAGTGGGAAGAAAGCTGGTGATATAGTTTTCCTTTTGTCATAAAGTTCCAGTTTTACAATTACTGTTTCAATTGGGAATAAGGCAGATCTGTGTGGGACCTAATTCAAAAGGGTTTATGTCACAGAAACACCAATAATACTTTAGTGAATTGGCTTAATCTATATAGTAATGAAAAACATATGCATTAGGCTAACAAAAACCATGATAATGGCATCAAGATTTGAGAAAATTCAAAAAAATAATTTTGGAGCTTGCCAAGGTCTTTTTGAAATTCCAGATCTCATTTTGCATGTTTGCTTCTTCTCACGGCTGTGTCATGAGAAAATTCAATAAGTATGATATCCATGACTTTATTCAAATCATTGATAAAAAAAAAATTTCCATAGTGTAGAATGAAGGATAGATCTATATGGCAGACCACTGAAGATGTCCTTGAAAGTTGAAATGAAACCAATAATTAAAATTTTAAAAATAATAAAATTTAAATAATAAAAACCCTCTTTTTCCAGACATTCAGCAAGTTCTGAATCAATGACCAACAATCTCATTTTTTTCTTCCCCTAAAACTATTTTCCTAGTAAAATATCATCAATTCTTTCAACTTTGCCTTTTTGAGATGAAATCCTCTTTTAGCCTTTCAAGCTATGAATCCCACATCTTAACTCTTTTAAAATAGGCTTTCCTAAAGTAGAGGGCACAGGCCAAACTATTGCTGCCTTTCCCTTCCTTATCTATCTACTACCCTTTCTTTCTCTCCTAAATGGTCTTGCTGGTGTCTGCTCTCCTTTGTGTCTTTATTCTCTACCTTACATGATAATTATATGTATAAAGGAAATATCATCTCAGTAGGATACAAATTGGAATTTATTTGTATCTTTGTCTTTATATCCCTGAATACCTAGTGGCTGAGGAAATTCCTTATTGGAAGAAAACTGAAAGGGGTGGCAGGGAAAGAGTCTTAATTCCTATCACTAGTATTTGTCATTTTGTAAATTTATTTTTAACAAATGTTTGTTAAAGATATCCTAAATAGATTATTATGAATACATAGATTTTAGTTCATATGTATAACAACCTCCTAAAAGTGGTTGGATAGCCACAAAAATCCTTGAACTTATACTTCTCAGTTTGGAAGAAAAAGGAAACTAACAAAAATTCAGTTCTTGTAGAGGAGGGATGGAGGTTGTTTTTTGTTTTTTGTTTTTAACTTATGGATTATTATGAGAGCTTTGGTGTTATAGAATTAAAGGAAAGGAGAAATAAGAGGTGGAAGTCATACCATGGCAATACAACTATTGTTGCAGTCAGTATCTTTTTAAAAAGTATTTTATTATTTTCCAGTTACATATAAGGATAGTTTTAAACATTTGTTTTCACAAGATTTTTAGTTCCAAATTTTTTTTCTCCCACCCTCCCTTCCCTCCCTCCTCCTCAAAATGGAAAGCAGTCTGATATAGGTCATATATGTACAATCACATTAAACATATTCCTACATTAGTCATATTGTGAAAGAAGAATCAGAGCACAAGGGATATATATATAATCTTAAAAAAGAAGAAATCAATAAAAGATTTATTTTTTAAAATCATGCTCTCTAATGGAGGGGGGCATAGTAATTTGCCATTTTATAACTACACATTCAGATGTTGACTAATTCTGAACATGGGTCATATTTGAAGATCTTTCCCACAGACTCGAGTCTAAAAAAAACCATGTTGTTTCCCATGGAATGTAAATTTGCCACAATAAAACTTGCAAACATTGCTTTTATTTCTGCCTCTAAGTTCAAGCAGATCAATTTAATTCATTTGTCATGCAGTAGTCATTTAAATACCTGAAGGATAGTTACTATTTGCTAGGTCACCTTGGTCCCCACACCTTCTCTTCTCCAAGATAAATAATCCTCAGTGCTTTTTGCCCTGTTATTGTTACTTCCTTTGCCCTTTTAGTCTTACTTCATTTTTATTACCCTAAGGCATGAAGTTTATATATCTTTTAAATGTGCTCTCCCAAAGTAGGGAGTATATGTCAAACTATGCCTGACTTCACCTCTCTTTAACTTTAAAATAGCATGATTATTACCTCCAAAGATTTCCATAATTTTCACTTCACCAATGTTAACTATCTTTTAAAAAAGAGATTTAAGTAGTTTCATCACAGGGTGGAATACTGTGAAATATTGATTAAATGAACTATTCTGAGGCCTGATTTATGAAAAGGAAAGTTATAAGACTCTTTCCCCAAGATGACTAAGGAAGTAGACCCAACAGATTCTTATAATATTCATGAGAGAAAGAGTGATTCTTTATTATATTGCTCAGTTTAAATCCTAGTCTTGGAAGATTTAAAATAGAAAAGGAGTTGTAATCTAAAGGAATAGCATCAGTACATTCAAAAGAGAAGAAAATAGTGACAAAGAGCAAAAGCCAAAAGGAGGTAGATGTGAGTAATTATATGAAATGAATTAAATAGGCGATTTTGAGCCCCAAATTAAGAATAAAATCAAGAAAAAGAAAGTGTTGTTATGGTTATAATACTGCAGTGATGTGAGATTTAGAAATGTCTGAAAAAAAACATGATGCAGGAATATCACTAGTGAAGAGACATTACCATAGTAAAGATGAATGAGCACAGGTAATAATTTTAGCATGAGAAAAGATTATTTCACAAAAAAGAGAAAAGACTAAATTTAGTGTCAGTGTAGCTGAAAATAAAATGTTTAGCCTAAGAGCTTCTTGTAATAAGAATTTCATTACTATATTTTCTCCCTGAAGTGTAAAAGAGCAGGAATAATCTACCTTTATTGTAGAGATAAGAATTATCACAGGAAAAATGCTGGAAGTTTCAAATCATTTTCTTCCCCCTACCCCACTTACTTGAGAAGTAATCTGCTCTGAAGGCTTATGACAAATTCCCTTCATTATTTCTTGATTTACTTAGTTCCAACAATAAGTTGAAGGAAAGATATTGTAGCATTGTTAGTAGAGCAAACAGATTTTAGAAGATGATCTTAAGCTGGCATTCAATTGAATTATATTTACGGGTGGAGCCAAGATGGCTGAGAAAAGCCAGCCTGCCACTTGGGCTCTCCTTCTGTTCCCTCAAAAAGAACATTAAATCAAGTCTCTAGACACATTCTGAAACTACAGAACCTGCAAAGAGACAAAGAGACACAGTCTTCCAACCAGAGATAATTTATAAGACTTCAGGAAAGGTCAGTCTCACTCGGGCAAAAGGGAAGCACAGCGCATGGCAGCCTGGCGCTGAGGGGATCGGGGCAAGTCAGCAGGAAGCTGTGGGCCACAGCTGAGCAACTGAGGACCTTGGATCCTGGCTCAACAAGCTGGTGGGGCAGCAGGACAGTTGCAAAACCCACCTGCACCAGCTGAGAGGGCAGGTTACCAGCTGGCTGACCACCCATAGGACAGACAGGCATGAGCAGGCCTATGGATCCCAGCGTGCAGCCAGCAAGTCCAGGGAGGTGAGAAATCCACAAGACATAGAGGCCTCAGTGTAGAAAGCCAGTGACACATCCCCTATACCCCAGCACAAGAAGCTTGAAACAGGGTCCCTGGTGCTTGGATTGCAGCCAAGAATCTATTACCCACAGAAGACCTCAATTAAAAAAAAATAAGCTGCAGTATAAGTAGGAAACAAAAAAAGAGCTCTCACCACTGAGAGCTTCTGTATTGACAGGGAAGTGACAAACACATACTCAGATGAGGACAATACTCCCAAATTGCCTACCTGTGAAGCCACAGGAAGGAAGATGAATTGGTCTCAAGAACAAAAAGCCTTCCTGGAAGAATTCAAAAAGAATTTTAAAAATCAATTGAGGGGGCAGCTAGATGGCACAGTGGTAAAGCACTGGCCCTGGATTCAGGAGTACCTGAGTTCAGGTCCGGCCTCAGACACTTGACACTTACTAGCTGTGTAACCCTGGGCAAGTCACTTAACCCTCATTGCCCGACCAAAAAAAAAAAAAATCAATTGAGAGAAATGGGGAGAGAAATGAAAGAAACACAAGAAAATTATGAAAAAAGAATCAGCAGCTTGGAAAAGGAAGCACAAAGATTGACTGAAGAAAACAATTCCTTTAAAATTTCACCTGGCAAAATGAAAAAAAAAAAGGTGCATAATCTCACTGAAAAAAGCAATGCCTTAAAAAATTCATTTGTCCAAATGGAAAAAATGGTGCCTAATCTCATTTGAAGAAAAGAGTGCCTTAAAAATTAAAATTGGACAGTTGAAAGATAAGGAATCCATAAGACACCAGGAATGAGTGAAGCAGAAGCAAAAGAATAAAAAAAAATATATAAGAAAATGTGAAATATCTCATTGGAAAGACAACTGACCTGGAAACCAGATCCAGGAGAGACAATTTGAGAATCATTGGACTGCCTGACAGCCATGATCAGAGTCTAGAAAACATATTCCAGGAAATTATTAAGTAGAACTGCCCTGATATTATAGAATCAGAGGATAAAATTGTCAGTGAAAGAATCCACTGATCACCTTCTGAAAGAGACCCCAAAAGGAAAACTCCAAGGAATATTGTAGCCAAATTCCAGAATTACCAGTTGAAGGAGAAAATATCCCAAGCGGCCAGAAAGAAGCAATTTAAATATCATGGAACCATGGTCAGGATTGCTCAGGACCTTGCAGCTTCAATATTAAAGGATCGCAAGGCTTGGAATAGGATATTCTGGAAGGCAAAGGAACTTGGATTGCAGCCAAGAATCTATTACCCAGCAAAATTGACATTCTCTTTCAGGGGAAAAGATGGACATTCAATGAAATTTGCGACTTTCAAGGTTTCCTAATGAAAAGATAAGATCTGAATAGAAAATTTGATCTTAACATACAAGACTCAAGAGAAGTTTAAAAAGGTAAACAGGAGGGAAAAGTTACTCAATAAGGTTAAACTGATTACATCCCAACACAAAAAGATACTACTTATAACTCTTGAGAACTGTCTATGTATTTGGGCAGACAGAAGGATTATACACAGAGGGTATAAATATAAACTGTCTTTGATGTGATGATATCAAGAAAATTAAGGGGTTAAAAAGGGAGTTTATGGGGAGAAGAGGAAAGGGGAGGTGGAATCGGGTGAATTATATCATATGAAGAGGTGAAAAAAAAACTATTACGATAGAGAGAAATAAGGGGGGACAAACATTGTTTCAACCCTACTCTCACTAGATTTGATTGAAAGAGGGAATAACAGATATGTTCCATTGGATAAAGAAACTTAGCTTATTCTATAGGGAAGTAAAAGGATAAGGAGAAAGCGGGGGGGGGGGGACTGATAGAAGGGAGGGCAAAAGCAAGGGGGAAAAGGGTAAAGAAAAGGAAGGGGATGATAAAAAGGGAGGGAAGATTGGGGGAGAGAGGAATAAGAAGAAAGATGTTGGTGAGGAGGAATAAGGTGAATGAAAGGGACAAAAGTACAAAGTGGGTAAATAGAATGGAGGGGAATAGAGAGCTAGTAATAACAACTATGAATGTGAATGGGATAAACTCTGCCATAAAACAGAATCGAATTGCAGAGTGGATTAAAACCTCAAATCCTACAATATGTTACTTACAAGAAACACATTTACAGAAGAGAGATACAGACAGAGCAAAGGTAAAAGGCTGGAGCAAAATATATTATGCTTCAGCTAAAGTCAATAAAGCAGGGGTAGCAATCTTTATCTCAGACAAAGCACAGGCAAAAATAGATCTCATTAAAAGAGATAATGAAGGAAACTACATCTTGCTAAAAGGTACTATAGATAATGAAGCAATATCAATATTAAATATGTATGCACCAAGTGGCATAGCATCCAAACTCTCAGAAGAGAAATTAAATGAGTTACAAGAGGAAATAGACAGTAATACTATAGTAGTGGGGGATCTGAATCTTCCCCTCTCAGAATTAGATGAATCTTGCAACATAATAAATAAGAAAGAGGTGAAGAGAATACTAGAAAAGTTAGACATGATAGATGTCTGGAGAAAACTGAATGGGGATAGAAAGGAATATACCTTTTTCTCAGCAGTACATGGCACATTTTCAAAAATTGGCCATGTATTAGGTCACAAAAACATCATAGTCAAATGTGGAAAGGCAGAAATCATAAATACATCCTTCTCAGATCATGATGTAATAAAAATTATATGTAAATAAGGTAGACTAAAAATCAATTGGATACTAAATAATTTCATTCTAAAGAATGAATGGTTCAAACAACAAATCATAGAAACAATCAATAACTTTATCCAAGAAAATGACAATAATGAGACAATATATTGAAATCTATGGGATGCAGTCAAAGTAATGCTTAGGGGAAATTTTATAGCTCTAACTGTTTACATCAATAAAAAAGGTAAAGAGGAGATCAATGAATTGGGCATGCAACTTAAAAAGCTAGAAAAAGAACAAATTAGAAATCCCCAACTAAATACTAAATTAGAAATCCTGAAAATCAAACAAGAAATTAATAAAACTGGAAGCAAGAAAACTGTAGAATTAATCAATAAAACTAAGCTGGTTTTATGAAAAAAAAAACAATAAAATGGACAAACCACCTGTTAATTTGATTGAAAAAAAGAAAGAAGAAAACCAAATTACCAATATCAAAAATGAAAGGGGTGATTCTATCACCAATGAAGAGGAAATTAAAGCAATAACTAGGAATTATTTTGCATAACTGTATGCCAATAATTGGGACATTCTAAATGAAGTGGATGAATATTTACAAAAATATAAACTGCCCAGGTTAACTAAAGAGGAATTAAAATCCTTAAATAAGCCCTTATTAGAAAAATAAATTTAAGAAGCCATTCATGAACTCCCTAAGAAAAAATCCCCAGGGCAAGATGAGTTTATAGGTGAATTCTACTAAAAATTTAAAGAATAATTAATTCCAATATCATACAAATTATTTGGAAAAATAGGTGAAGAAGTAGGTCTACCAAATTCATTTTATGACGCAAATATGGTGGTGATACCAAAACCAGGCAGAGCCAAAACAGAGAAAGAAAATTATAGACCAATTTCCCTAATGAATATTAATGCTAAAATATTAAATAAAATATTAGCAAGGAGATTACAGCAAGTGATCACCAGGATAATACACTATGACCAGGTAGGTTTTATACCAGGAATGCAGGGCTGGTTCAACATTAGGAAAACAAGATAATCAAGAACATCAATAAGGAAAATAACCAAAATCATATGATTATCTCAATAGTTCAAAGAAAGTGTTTGACAAAATACAGCACCCATTCCTAATAAAAACACCAGAGAGCTTAGGAATAGGTGGAACTTTCCTTAACATAATAAGCAGTATTTACCTAAAACCATCAGCAAGCATTATATGCAATGGAGATAAGTTAGAGGCCTCCCCAATAAGATCAGGGATGAAACAGGGATGCCCATTATCACCCCTATTATTTAACATTGTAAATCTACATAAATCATCAGCATTTCTATACATGAACAACAAAGTCCAGCCGCCAGAGATAGAAAGAGAAATTCCATTTAAAGTAACAGTAGATAATATAAAATTCTTGGGAGTCTATTTCCTAAGACAAACCCAGGAACTCTATGAACACAATTACAAAACACTTTTCACACAAATCAAATCATATCTAAAAAATTGGAAAAATATCACTTGCTCATGGATAGGCCAGGCTAATATCATAAAAATGACAATTCTACCTAAATTAATGTACTTAATCAGTGCCATACCAATCAAACTACCTGAAAATTATTTTATAGTGCTAGAAAAATAATAACAAAATTCATATGGAAAAACAAAAAGTCAAGAATATCAAGGGAAATAATGAAAAAAAATGCACAGGAAGGTGGGTTAGCTGTTCCAAATTTGGAGCTTTACTATAAAGTGGCAGTTATCAAAACTTTATGGTACTGGCTAAGAAATAGAATGGAAGATCAATGGAATAGGCTAGGCACAGGAGACACAGTAGTAAATGACATTAGTAATGTTCTGGTTGATAAACCCAAAGACCCTAGCCTCTGGGATAGGGATTCAGTATTTTACAAAAACTGCTGGGAAAACTGGAAGATAGTATGGTAGAAATTAGACATAGACCAACATTTTACACTGTGAGATTTAAAATTGGATACAAGAACATTAAACTCCCTTTTAACCTTTCCCTTATATATTCCCCAGACCAATAAGTTAAAGAAGCCTCTGAGCTTTAGTTAGAGCTTTTATTGTTTTGGAATTACAAGGTGATATTGATTAGAGAGATAGGAAAGTAGAAATACAAACAAATAGTCTTAGACCTAAGCTTAGTCTATATTTCGTATAGAACCCACCAAAAACCCAAGGCCACCTTTGAGGCTGAGAACTGTGTCAAGCACGTGCTGTTACAGAGGACCAGGCTGAGTTGAACCTGAGTCATCGTCTGTGTGTGCAGAGCAAGCCAGCGGGCCAGGAGAGCGAAAAAGAGACATCACTTCTGTTCTCTCCCTGCCTTTAAGCTCACACCCTGGAAGTGGAGTGCCTAACAGACGCACTGGTGGTGTGTCACGGTCACCTCCCCAAAAGGGTGGTCCTTCAAAAAACTGGCGTCTCAGTTATCGCTAACCGACTGTTAAAAACCTTTCACTTTTTCCCACAACATCTTATATTAAAATAAGGTCAAAATGAGTATATGATTTAGACATAAGAGGTGATATCATAGGTAAATTAGGAGAGGAAGGAATAGTCTACCTTTCAGATCTTTGGAAAGGAGAACAGTTTGTGAACAAACAAGAGATAGAGAATATTATGAAATGCAAAATGGATGATTTTGGTTACATTAAATTAAAAAGGTTTTGTACAAACAGAAGCAATACATCCAAAATTAGAAGGGAGGCAGAAAGCTGGGAAACAATTTGTATGGCCAGTACTTCTGATAAAGGCCTCATTTCTAAAATGTATAGGGAACTAAATCAAATTTATATGAATCCAAGTCATTCTCCAATTGAGAAATGGTTAAAGGATAAGAACAGGCAGTTTTCTGATGAAAATATCAAAGCTATCTATTGCCCTATAAAAAAATGCCCTAAATCACTATTCATTAGAGAAATGGAAATTACAACAACTCTGACACCTATCAGATTGGCTAATATGACAAAAAAGGAAAATAATAAATGTTGAATAAGCCCTGGAAAAATTGTAACACTAATGCATTGTTTGTGGAGGTGTGAACTGATCCAGCCATTCTGGAGGGCAATTTGGAATTATGCCCAAAGTGCTATAAAGCTGTGCATGCCCTTTGACCCATCAATATCACTTTTGGGTCTTTTGCCCAAAGAGATCATTAAAAAGGGAAAAGGACCCACAGGTACAAAAATATTTATAGCAGCTCTCTTTGTGGTGGCACGGATTTGGAAATTTAGGGGTTGCCTGTCAATTGGGGAATGGCTGAACAAGTTGTGGTATATGAATGTAATGGAATTCTATTGTGCTGTAAGAAATAATGAGCAGGAGGAGTTCAGAGAAACCTGGAAGGACTTGCATGAACTGATGATGAGTGAGATAAGCAGAACCAAGTGAACATTATACACAGTATCATCAACATTATGTGTTGATCAACTGTGATAGACTTGGTTCTTCTCACCAATACAATGGTACAAGAAAGTTCCAAAGGACTCATGATGAAAAAGGCACTCCAATCCAGAAAAAAAAGGAACTGTGGAATATAGAGGCTGATTGGTCCATACTATTTCTTTTGGTTTTGGTGCTGTTGTTTTTCTTTTTTGAGGTTTTTCCTTTTTGCTCTGATTCTTCTTGTATAACTTGACTAATGAAGAAATATGTTTAATGTTAATATATATATGTATATATGTGTATATATGTATGTATACATATGTATTGTGATGAAATAATGGGATTTAACAGATACTCAAAGACCCACCTGGAGATTAATCTAAACTGATTGTATCAAGTGAGAGTGATTGACTGCTGATTAGTCTACTTCAAAGTTAACTAGATTGTAATCACACCTGGCTAGCCCTTAAGAAGGTATTGTTCTCAGAATCTAGACTTTGAACTTAACTTGAGAACACCTTCAAGTTCAGTGAACCAATGGATTTGGAGGACACCAACCAACCAGCTTGAAGCAGTGTGTAAGGACCACCTCTGTTCCAGACCTATAAAAAGCTTCCACAATCAGTTTGCTAGTGAGTTCATGGTTGAAGCAGGCTTGTGGTGGAGGACTTGAGGAGGAACCAGACAAGGCTGGAACTATAGGCTAGGTAGGACTTCTTTTTCTTAACTTTCTGAACTCATTGTAAATATCTGTATGCTTTAATAAATGTTTAATGTCCAAAGACAGGTACTGAAGCTTTTTTATTTAAGGCGATCACAAAATCTAGATTTTAAACATCACAGTATATATAAATGTTGAAATGTACCTCTACACATAACTAGAAAAATATAAAATACTTTTATTCTTAAAAATTGAATTATATTTAAATAAAATCAAAGTTCATCTTTGATTATTTTATAGGAGGATAATTGATCAAAACAACAATTGAGTACTTTGTTTAATTAAAACATTTATCAAGCACATACTGTTTATGAGGCACTAACATGACATAATGTAAATTGGTTATTTATCTAAAGATAAGAAACAACTTATTAATAATTTCTCATATAATAGGTGTCCTATTTAATTGGTAATAAATTAGAGGAAATAGTAAATATTAGAAGATTATTTGGCTGGTATCTGGGGCAACTTTCACTTGATCTATTTAAATAAGCCCTTTAAAATTAAAATAAATGGATAAATTGATGGATTTTGATGCAGATATTGAGGCAGTCCATTTTCTTTATAAATATTTATTTATTTTTAAATTAGAATTTTATTTTCCCCCAACTTACACATACAAAATATTTTTAACATTAAATTTAAAAACTTTGTGTTCCAAATTATCTTCCTCCCTCATTCCCTGCCCCCCACTAAGAACACAAGTAAATCAATATAATTTATACATGTGTAGTCATGCAAAACATTTGTACATTATTCAGGTTGTGAAAGAAAACAGAAAAAATAACAAGAAAAAGGAACTAATGGGTAGAGCCAAGATGGAGGAGGAAATGCAATGACTTCCATGAGCTCTCCCCAAGATACCTCCAAATACCTTCAAATATTGCCATAGGACAATTCCTGGAGTAGCAGAACCCATGAAAGGATAGGGGGATATCATTTTCCAGCCAAAGATGACTTGGAGGATCAGAAGGAAAGGTCTGTAGATGACTAAGAGCATCAGCAAAAAGGTCTGTTTTACTGGGGTCAGAGTGGAGTACAGCCCCATGCAAGTCATGCCATGCCACACAGCCCCAGCCCCAGCTCCAGTGAACCAGGCCTTAAGAGCTTCTCTATCAGCTGAGGCAGCTGTTGCTTCTGGATCTTGGCCCATAGACCATTAGGGGGTTGGGTGGTTGGCCAGGAGGAGATTACAGGGGTCTCTGCTGACATTGAGGCAGGACTTTATTATTTTGCCAATTCTCAGATCCACATCACAGTCTTGGGTGGTGGCCCAGGTGGGAGAGTAGGACTGGCATGCCAGAGCTTGCAACCACAGTGGAGCAGGATTCTATCCAGGTTAGAGGGTGGAGAAATGGACTTGTGGTTGCTTGTAGACAAGAGTTTGGGCCAGGGAAGTGATGAACATGCCTCTCCTTAAATTGTACCACCTTAGAGGAACTAGAGACTTAAAAATTACTAGAAGTATCTCAGAGAATAGCTGCTCAAACTCCCTGAAGCTCTGGACAGTGTGTGCTTCATCCTGGAAGCTGTGCCCCATTTTAACAAAGAGTTTGAACTCAAGAAATAGGCTGGGAAAATGAGAAAATAGAAAAAAAAATGCTGACCCTAGAAAGTTTCAATGGTGATAAAGAAGATAAATATACAGCCTCAGAAGAAGCAAACAAAGTCAAAACTCCTACATCCAAAGGCTGCAAGAAAAAATAGGAATGTTCTCAGGCCACAGAAGCACTCAAAAAGGACTTTGAAAATAAAGTAAGAGATGTAGAGGAAAAAATGGAAAAAAAATGAGAGTGTTGCAAGACAATATTGAAGAAAAACTTAGCTTGAAGAGCCAAATTGACCAAATGGAAAAGGAAGTACAAAATCCCTCTGAAGAAAATAATTCCTTAAAAATTAGTATTAAGCAAATGGAAGCTAATGACTTTATGAGAAATCAAGACACAATAAAGCAAAACCAAAAGAATGAAAAAATACAAGGCAATGTAAAACACCTCCTTGGAAAAACAGCTGACATGGAAAATAGATGCAGGAAAGATAATTTGAAAATCACTGGACTGCCTGAAAATGATGATCGAAATAAGTGTTTAGACATCATCTTCCAAGAAATTGTCAGGAAAAATTGCCCTGATATTCTAGAAGTGGAAGGTATAATAGAAATTGAAAGAATCCACCAATCAGCTCCTGAAAGAGACTGTCATTCAACGCTTAGCATCTTACTATATTGGTATTACTTTCCATACATTTCATTTCACTCTGCATCACTTCATGTAAGTCTTTCCGAGTTTTTCTGATGGCATCCTGCTCATCATTTCTTATAGCACAATAGTGTTCCATCATAATCTCATCCCACAATTTGTTCAGCCATTCCGCAATTGATGGACATCTCTTCAATTTCAATTTCAACTTTTTTTAAAATCTCTTTTTGGATATTGGCCTCATAGTGGTATTACAAGGTCAAAGAGTATGTATGATTATACAGCCCTTTGGCCATAGTTACAAATTGCTTAGGGGCAGCTAGGTGGTGTAGTGGATAGATCACTGGCCTTGGAGTCAGGAGTACCTGAGTTCAAATCTGGCCTCAGACAATTGACACTTACTACCTGTATGACCCTGAGCAAGTCACTTCACCCCAACTGCCTCACCAAAAAAAAAAAAAAAGTTAAAAAAAATTGCTCTGTAGAATGTTTGAATCTGTTTACACATTCACCAAGAGTGCATTAATGTCTCATTTCCCCATATCCCCTACAACATTTGTCATTTTTATTTGCTATCCTATTATCTAATCCAATAGGTATTACATAGTACCCCAGAATTGTTTTGACCTGCATCTCTCCAATAAAGAGTGATTATGGGCCTTTTGTTTTCATATGACTATAAGTAGCTTTGATTATTTGATCTCAAAACTTCATATTTTTATATCATCCATCAATTGGGGGAATGGCTCTTATTTTAATTTATCTTGTGAAGGAAAACAGATAAAAACAAAAGTTCAGATAAAGGAACTAACACAATTTATGCTCCCATCTGTATTCAGATACCATCAGTCTTTTTTAAGCACTTCCATGACCTGAGACCAATTCATATTTTTCTTTTAAGCTTTGGATGTAGGAGCTTTGACTTTATTATCTTTTTCTGGGGGTCTATTTTGATCTTGCTTGTTACCAAAGAAATGTTGTAGTGTCTCCTGTTTTTTTCTGTCTGTTCATTTTTCCAGCTTATTTCTTGAGCTTTAACTCCTTATTAAAGTGAGGAACTGCTTCTAGGGCATATTTTCCAAGCTTCAAGGGGTCCCAGATCATATGATTTAAAGAGAGGCATATTCTGAACTGCTCTGGCTTGTGCTCTGGTCTGTAAGTAACCACAGGATTGCTTGCTCTTTAACTGAGGAACAGAATTCTTTTTCACTATTGTTGCAAACTTGGGCATGCCTATGCCTCTCTCCCTTCTGGGTTAATACTTAAGACTGCTTTCAGGTTCTGAGCACAGGCAACACAACAGAGTTTCACCTTAGTGTCTACAGAGACCCCTGCAATCTCTCCCAGGCCGACCACGGGTCCATGAACTGAGTTATAGAATTAGCCACTGCTTCAGTTAATTCCAAGGTTCTGAAGGCCTTATTCTCTAGGGCTGGGGCTAGGTATGCACTGTGTGGCCCAAATCTGTACTCAAAATCTCAGCCCAATATAACAGATTTTTCCTGCTGACCCTCTAAGCTGTCTTTGGTTGGAAAATTATGTCACCCCATCCTTGTGTGGGTTCAGCTCCTCCAAGAATTGTGCTATGGCATTATCTGAAGGTATTTGGAGGGATTTGGGTCAGAGTCTCGAGGAGTCACTGGCTTTTTTCTGCCATCATGGCTCCAAGAAATTATTTTCTTCAGAGAGCTTTTGTACCTCCTTTTCCATTTGGACAATTTGGCTTTTCAAGTCATTCTTTTCTCGTGGCCTTTTTGTACTTCTTTTCCCATTTGTCCCAGTCTGTTTTTAAGTTGTTATTTTCTTCAGTATTTTTTGTGTCTCCTTTACCAAGTTGTTCACTTTTTTTCTTGCATCGCTCTCATTTCCCTTTCCATTTTTTCCTCTAGCTCTCTTACTTTCTATTCAAAGTACTTTTTGAGCCCTTCTATAGCCTGAGACCAATTTATATTTTTCCTCTACCTCTCTTACTTTCTATTCAAAGTACTTTTTAAGCCCTTCTATAGCCTGAGACCAATTCATATTTTTCTTTGAAGCTTTGGATGTAAGAGCTTTGACTTTCTTATCTTCTTCTGAGGATGTATTTTGCTCTGCTCTGCAAGCAACCACAGGCCTGCTTTCCTGTCCTGGAAGTATGAACATTAACAAAATCCTGCTGCACTGTGGCTACATGCTCTTGTGTGCTTGTATTCCTCTGTTGCTGGGGATTGACACCCAAGACTGTGTCATGAATCCATATATGGGCAAAACCACAGAGTCCTGCCTCAGTGTTAGGAAAGAGACCCCTATACTCTCCTTCTGGTGAATTGATTGACCCCTTATTGTCTGTGAGCTGAGTTCCAGAAGCAGTTGCTGTGGCTGCTGATTCAGAGGCTCCTGAGGCCAGCTCCTGGTTCACCGGGGCTGGGTCTCTGTGCTGGGCTATGCTCCACTCTTACCCTGGTACAACTGGCCTTTCTTGCCAATCTTCTAAGTTATCTTTAGTTTGAAAATGATTTCACCCTGTCCTTTTGTGGGTTCTGCTGCTCCCAGAATTTTCCCATGGCATTGTTTAAAGGTATTTGTAGAGGTCTTGGGGGAACTCAGGCAAGTCACTGCCTTTTTTCTGCCATCTTGACTCCCCTATCTGAGGCAGTCCATTTTCAAAGGAAGTTATACAGATGTGACTCTATGGCATTTGATCTTGTTCCCAAATTTAGCAATGATCTTGCCAAAGATAACACCAATTAAACATATAAATATGCTCATGATACCTTATAGAGAAGGGTGTTATATTATTATACATAGTGCTATCTTTAAAACAAATGTGAGAAGTAGAAGGAAAATCTATTTTTCCCCAGAAAAGGTTGTAATAGAATCAAGCTATGTGAGATCATTAAAAGGGCATTAAATGATAAAGCTGGGAATAAGACAACAACAACAACAAAAAAGACAAAAAATCTATAAGGATTTCCTTAAGAAACTTCTTTCCTCATCAATGAAAATAGAACTGATGAATCTGTACAATATGCCAAATTAGAAAATAAAAATAACCAAGGAGGAAAAATATAGAAGAACTGACTGTGAAAAGTGCCCAGATAAAACTTCTCCCCAAAACAAAACAAAACTATGGAGAATATTTATGTTATAATAAATGTTTATATGATGTCCAGTTATTCACAGAACCAAAAAAAATTGTGAAGCACTGATTATTGTAGGGGTGATGATGATAATTGTGAATATTTATGTAATGCTTTAATAGTATGCAAAGTGATTTATATAAATGTCTTTCTTGTCATCACACACTTAGGAGTGGTTATTGGAACTTTTGATTTAAGAATATGACTACAGAATTTTAGAGTTGGAAGATACATCTGAGATGAACTAGTCAAACTAAACCTTTTCCATACATCCTGTTCCAATTCTCAGCATACAGGTAATAACATTTATAACCATCTCAATTAAAATAGTGTGTATTATGATTCATAGTGAGTTAAAGCAGAACTGTGATTGCTGATTAGTATCCCAACATCAGCACTATACTTTGCTGCCTACATTCATATTCACATCTATATCTATTTATGTATGCATAAGTATCCAACAAAATAAGTGTAGCTATATGCCTATGTATTCACGAAAGGGAAAAAGAAAAACCTGACCTATAAAATGTAGAGCTCACAATATTTCGAATAAGCAGTTCAAATTGTGCATTTTAGTTGTATCTCTCTACCTTGCTCATTCTATTTTTCAAGTTAGAAATTGGAAGAACTGGGGCAGCTAGGTGGCACAGTGGATAAAGCACCGGCCCTGGATTCAGGAGGACCTGAGTTCAAATCTGGCCCCAGGCACTTGACACTTACTAGCCGTGTGACCCTGGGCAAGTCACTTAATCCTCATTGCCCTGCAAATAAACAAATAAATAAGTATTAAAAATCAAATTGAAAGAAACTTCTGGCATTTCAACCTCCCTTTCCAACACCTGAAACATAGAATTTTATGATAAAAGGGATAACAAAAAGTATCTAGTAGAGGCCAATTATTTTATAGATGAGGAAACATATTCACAATCAGAAAGTAACTTACCTAGGGTCATAGAGAGTAATTAGAAGATTCAGGATTGGAAATCAACTACTTGGACTCCAAATTCATTATTCTTTCCAGTACAGTACATTGATTTGATCCATTTATCATACCCATTCTATTTTTTTTTCTTGAGAAATTGGATATCCCTGGTACTTTGAACCAGTTTGTTGGCACCATTTCTGTTCATTCTAACTAATCAATTAACCATTCAATAAGGTTAATGTGTGCCAAGCCCTGTGCTAGGCACTAGAAATTCAAAGACAAATGTACATGCATATATATTGCATTGCATTTCCTTTATGTTTTCCTCCTACCCTTGCTGTGTCCATCCCTACACATCTCTGATGTAGGCTTTAAAATTAGCCTCAGGCTCCCTGAGCAGAGATTCCCCTATTGAGTAGCAAAGCTATAATGGGTTCGCCTTAGTCACAACTCTTCTTCCAGTCACTCTGGTATCATCACTTATCACTATAGTATCCCTAATGACAAATTTGATGAGCTTTATCTATTCTTCCTATAATCCACTTGGTTCCATAAGTTTGGTTTAGGTAGGTATGCCATATTCAGTGATATTTATGAAAGTATGAATATAGTTTTCTGACTCCTATTGAGCCTTGAGGAGATTAGGTCATTTATAAGCAAGGTAGTTTCCACAATTTCTAAAAAGACTGCCTGTCAGATTGTCTTAGGCATATTGCCTTATAAGACATGATGGTCATTCCATTATAGTTACTCTCAATCATTCATGCTTACCACATATAGGTATTAAAACATTATTCTCTGTTTCTAACACCACTCTGATGAGATGATCCAGTTCATAAGGAATTGTTGGGATTTTTTTATGAGTTAAAAAAGAGTATTTCTACTGGGCCATTGAATAATTTAACAGATAAATATCCCAAGCAACTCCTATTTTATATTCCCTTCATTTTATAATAAGGTTTAAAACATTTCAAATTGAAATACTTTGCTAAGTTTTCACCAGAAGGTGAAAGTAAGTGTTCCTTGCAAGTTGAAAACCTTTCATTGAGCAAATGGTTCTAACTTTAGTAATGCTTAGAATCCCTATCTTTGTGCGATTTTATAAACTTAGTGTAAAGTAGGCTTTAGTGAAAGTGATAAAACTCACCTTGGAAGAAAAACACACTGTTTTAAGTCAATTCTACTGAGTTATATTAATGGTATACATGTGTAAGGTGCTGGGGGAGACCCAACAGTGTCAATGAGCACACTGAAAGTATAGGGAGCATTTAAGTCAATGAATAAAAGAAGAAAAAGCTTTGGTAAAATTAGGAAATTATGAGCAATGTAGTTTGGCCAAAAACATAGAGTACATTATCAAATATACATAGGAATATTGTAAGTCAAATTGTAAAAGCAAAAGATACAGGGCTATGATTGCTTTGATAAATAATTTGAACATATTTGATAGGCCTTAATGAAGCATTAATGACAAATTTTGAGTACAGTTGTCACATGTTGAGAGCTGTACATTAAGAAAATGACATTGACTTTCATTTATAGAATACTCTGGAGTTGGAAAATGTGGAAGTAGAGAAATCAGTTAATAAATTTGCTATAATAGTCCATATGACAAGAAAGAAGTAGTTAAATTATGGTGTTGGTAATGGGAATAGAAACAACAAGGCTGAATAGAATTTAAGCTCTTTGGGGGTAAATAATATGTCACTTTCATCTTAATGTAACCAGCGTCTAGTGTAATGCAAAGTGTCCAAGGCAACATCCTTTTTAAAGTATACCTAGAAGTTACACAATTTCAAATACATAGCAGGAACTTCATAAATATTGAATTTAATTCTGTTGTGTTGAAAAGTCAGAGGATGTTTATGTATATAACTTATAAGGAAGAGAAATTCACCAATGGTGGGTGTGTTTCATCTAGTTAAAATAGTGTATTCCCTTCAATATTTGGAAATTTATTTATGCAGTCATTAATTCAACAAATATGTATTCAGTACATAAACTTGTGAATAAGTAGTGTTGGAAATATTGTTCCCATTTTACAGATGAGGTTTAATGAGAATATATATATGACTTGTCTATGATTACATAGCTAGTAAGTTTCAGAAGTCTATGTCTCCTGACTCATTGAACATTTAATTCCACTATATTATTGATATCTAGATTGCTATCTTTTCATTTTTTTGCACACTGAAGGTTTTGCTGAAAGTAAAGTATAGGGAAAAGAATATTAGTCACAAGGACTCTGGTAAAATTGGAACTAATAACTTTTCCTGCAGAGTCACTTCCAAATGTGAAATGAAGTGGATCAATCTAGACAGAGACAAAAGCTTCTAAGGAGATCAGCTATGAAGTGCACGTACAGTCTAATCATTCTTTCTAATACTCATTTTTCCACCCACTAAATCATCACCTTCATTAGCAGTGATTAAAACTAAGCCTCAAAGCTGGCAGAGCTGGAAAGATTCTTACATCTTTTTAATGAATGTAGTCTAAAGCATCCTTCTGGGAAAATCACATAACTTAAGAACTGGTAGACCCTAAGGGACAAAGAGAATGAAGGACAATTAACAATGTGTAGTTCTTTAAAAAATCTGGTCATGTGACTATATTATATAAGGTAAAAATGTAATGTTAACATACTTCTATTTTGTAGCATGGCATTGGTATATGAAGATCAATTGAGGCATTCAAAAATATGTAAAGATTCATATAGGAGGTGATATTGCCAAGGAATTGCTCTCATCATCTTTTGGCTACAGTAATGGCCCATATGTTTGACATCCTTTATGGAACCCAGTGATACATCATTAATCTCTTATTCATGCCAAGATCATTGGCAAGCCTTGCAGACAGTGACAAAACTACCATCTCTTAAAAAATCCTTGATAAACTAAAGGGTTTTTTTCACCCATTCTTATAATCAAATATAGCAAGTAATCCATAGAAATGAAAACAAATGTGCTATTATGAATGAGGGTCCATATTATGGAACCTATATGTCAACACTCCAAGGATCTGTGACTTTTTACTGTGGGAATCATGTCTCAATGTAGGTTGTAAATATACCATGCCTTAGTAGAATTTTTTGTGTATGCGATTTTGTGAAGGATAAAGAAATTCATAAAATAACCAATGTGTCACTTAATATTTCAGGAATACTTGAGAACACTGAGATTTCAATTTTTTCTTTATTTTTACATAATTTTCACTTACAAATACCCCTCCCACTTTAAAGAATCCTCCCTTGTAATGGAGATATATAACAAAACAAAACAAAACAAATTGACACACAGGCCATGCCAAACAGCATTTAATTCATTTTGTACATGTAGCCTAGCAATCTCTACTGAGAAGTGGAACTATTTTTAATCTCCAGTCTTTTGGAGTTATGATTGGCCATTATATTTATGAAATTTCTGACTTTTTAAAGTGTTTCTCTCCTTTCATTTAATAAAGTTATCTTGTCCACTTTTCTCTTAGTTTTCATTATTTCATTTAACATCAGTTCATATAAGTCCTCCTATGTTTCTCTGAATTCCTCAAATCTGTTATTTTTAAAGAATATCAATTTTTGTTCATTTGAAGCAGCTAAATGGTACAGTGGATAGAATCCTGGTCCTGGAGTCAGGCAGACATGAATTAAAATTATGTCTTGGACACATACTAGCTGTGTGACCCTGGGCAAGTCACTTAAATGCTGGATACATAAAACTACTGGCAAAAGAAATGACAAACCAGGTTAGTTAGATGTTACAGCAGATAGAATGGCAGTCCTGGAGTCAGGAACTCCATTTCCTGAGTTCAAATTTGTTCAGACCCTTACTAGCTGTATGACACTGGGAAAGTCGCTTAATTCTGTTTACCTCAGTTTCATCATCTTTAAAATGAATTAGGGAAATAAATGACAAATCATCCCAGTGTATTTGACAAGAAACCCCCCAAAAATGGGGTCACAAAGAATCAAACATGATTAAAAAACAATTAAACAAAAATAATAATAATCATAGTACCACTACATAGGGTTTATGAAATCATAGATTTAGAGATGAGGAGAAACTCAGAATCCATTTAATCCAAATTCCTCATTATTATACTTAAAGTAACTGATATTTAGTTACATGACTGACTATAGTCGTAGAGGTATCAGAATCAAAGTTTGAACATAAGTCCTATTTCTTCGGTATATGTATTTGTTCTGAGATATGAATGAGGCACTGCATGTAAAATATTTTGCCATTTTTAAATCACTATATAATTCCCAGTTGTTGCTATAACTGTTATTATTATAATTACTTTATCATGCAATTTTTACAGTGCTCAACTGTTAACAATGGTTCTTCTTTTCCTCATCTCCTCATCTCCAACTTTTCTTTTCTTTCCATGTCTTTACTTCTTTGATTATTTGTTCTATTGTGATTAGCCACTCTATAAAATCTATAATAATTTGAAATTTAGGATAATATTACTTAAGCCTTCTCACCTTTACTTAAACCAAGATGATCCACTTTTATTTATAGCATGCACCAAGATGACCTTTTTAACTGGATGAAGTGGAGACTGCCAGCCTAAATTCCCCTCCCTCTAAGGTGTAAATGAATCCTACCCAGGACCTCTATAACTCTAATTAACACCTATTTACCCACTCAGGGCTCCCTAAAATTCATCTATTGTCCAAAGGCTAGAAAAAAATAGAGTGCAGATATATATTTTGCTCATTTCTACAATGATAAATTCTAGTAATCTGGCCCTGGGGATTTTTTGTTTATTTATTTGTTTCTGGCTTTGTTTTCAAAATGACTTAAAGGTTTTGGTGAGGCTAATGGTGATAACAGAGGATCTGAAGACTAATTAATCCATTTAGGAGTGAGGTCTTAGAGATAATCCAGAAGCTTGGGATAGCTTTGAAAAACTTTGGTTAATTTTATTATTTCCCTTATTTATCTGATGATTTCAATAAAGTGGGACAGGAAAAATCAAGGATTGTGTCCTTATCCAAAGATAGAATTGTTAATAATATTTGTTGGAAAATAAATCATATCTTTATATGAAAGGGACTTGAGAAATATTGAATAATTGTGTTCTAAACATAGGTTTCACAAACATATTTAAGTTGATCTGTGAAATTGAATGAATGTGTATATATATCATATAATATATATATAAACCATTATATATATATATATATATATATATTCATTTAATGTCACATTTTCACTAGCCTCTAAAAATCATTTAGAGGGCAGATACAAGATTGCAGAGGAAAGGCAGTAACTTTTCTGAACTTTCCCCAAGACCCCTCCAAATACCTTCAAACAGTGCCATAAGACAAGTCCTGTTGCACCAGAAACCACTAAAAGATAGGGTGAAATAATTTGCCAGATAAAGACAACTTATAAGGTTGGCAGGAAAAGTCAGTTGTACTGGTATGAGAGCGGAACACAGCCCAGCACAGACCATGCTGACACAGATCCATCCCAAATGCAGACCTAGTCAGAGCAACAAAAACCAGGAGTCTCTTAATCAGCAGCCACAGCAACTCTTTCTGGAACTCAGTCCACAGAAGCAAAGGGGGTCAAACAATTGACCAGAAGGAGATTATAGTAATCTCTTTGCCAGCGCAGAGGCAGGACTCTGTTGTTTAGCTCATAATCAGAATCATCTCATAGTCTCAGGTGGTGGTACTAGGTTGTATTGTTAAGGACAATGTTTGGATTTGCTCCTACAAAAATGACATTCCAACACTAGGTGAAGAAAATTAGATTTAATGAGTAATATAGTACAGGAAAAGAGATATTAGTTTTGCAACAGCAATAAAGTATGCAGCCTAACAATGTAACTATTAAAGCAAAAGCAACCACTATGTAGAGATTTAAAGAGAAAGGAAAACACCAACTCCTGGGTCCATTTGGGTGGGGGTTCTGGTACAGCCTCCCAGAGGCCTGATTCAGAATATCCTGGGAAGTGCCCTCTCCACGGGTGAGACTCCAAAGAAGCAGGGGCTTACTTTGACTTATATAGCACCTTAAACAAATGTGGCTTGTATGATGAGCTAATTTTATGACTAACACCAAGTGAGTTCGAGCAGAATTACTGCCAGAGAAGTTGGAATAAACATTTAGTTTCTCAGGACATACTCCTGAGTGGGAGCCAACCCCTCAGGACTACTCCTGGAATGGTCTATAGTCCCTAGTAATGGCTAGTTCCTGGGAACCTTAGGCAGTTAATAAGTGAGATATGCCTAGAAGGGACCTGGCCAAGACCCCAGCAGGGTACCCTCCTTCACATTCCCACTCTTGGTCAAAACAGGGGAAATTTCCCATGTTAAGCTATAGCTAGAGTTAGCAGAAAACATCTGGGAGTTCATAGACAGGGCAAACACAGGTTTATGAGCTGGGCCTATGCCTGGATAATCTTCTAATATTCATTTACCTTTCACAGGTAGCGGAGGAACACAAGCATACTGGAGCTTCAGCCACTGTGGATGGGAACTCTGTTCACAATTCCAGGGCAGGAAAGCAGGCCTGTGGTTGCTTGCATACCAGAGGACAAGCCAGGAGAGTTGTAAACATATTTCTCCTGAAATCATAGCTACTTGGAAGAACTAAAAACTTAGAAATCCCTAAAATTATCTCTGAAAACTCCTGTATAAATCCACTGAAGCTTGGGACAGTGTGGTCTCCACCTTGGAATTAGTGCCCTACTTTAACAGAGAGTTAAAAGTTAAAAAAAAAATAGGCTGTCAAAATGAGCAGACAGAAAAAAACAACAGACACTAGTTTCTTTGGTGACAAGGACGATCAAAATACACCCTCAGAAGAAGATAACAAAGTCAGAGCTCCTACATCCAAAGCTTCCAAGAAAAATATGAATTGGTCTCAGGCCATAGAAGGGCTCAAAAAGCACTTTGAAGATAAAGTAAGAGAGGCAGAAGAAAAAATGTAAAGAGGAATGAAAGTGGTGCAAGAAAATCATGAAAAGAAAGTGAACGGCTTGGTAAAGGAGACACAAAAAAATACTGAAAAAAATAATACCATAATAAACAGACTGGGACATATGGTAAAAGAGGTTCAAAAATCCAATGAGCAGGGGCAGCTAGGTGGCGCAGTGGATAAAGCACTGGCCCTGGATTCAGGAGTTCCTGAGTTCAAATCTGGCCTCAAACACTTGACACTTACTAGCTATGTGACCCTGGGCAAGTCACTTAACCCCCATTGCCCCGCAAAACAAAAACAAAAACAAAAAGAAACAAAAAAAAACAATGAGGAAAAGAATCCCTTCAAAAGTCTAATTGGTCAAATGGAAAGAAGGTACAAAAGCTTTCTGAAGAAAATGACTCCTTAAAAATTAGTATTGAGCAAATGGAAGTTAAAGACTTTTTGAGAAATCAAGGAACAACGAAGCAAAACCAAAAAAATGAAATAAAATATAAGGTAATGTGAAATATCTCATTGGAAAAACATTCCTACATGGGAAGATTATACTTGTAACTCATAAGAACTTTCTCATTATTTGGGCAGGTGAGTGGCGTATATTTAGGCAGAGGGCACAGGAGTGAGTTGAATATGAATGGCTGATTTCTAAAAAAAAAAAAAATGGGGGAAGCAAAATGATACAACCTGAATAACACCACCGCCCAGAAATCAGCTGAGAACACATGGCTGTGTCCTGTCACTTTCCAGCTTCAAGGTAGAATTGCAAAAACCCTTCCCTTCTCCTTTCCAGCAGACCCCAGGCTAACCACACATAGTCCCAAGCCAATTGGCTGGCAGCCCTGACTGACAGTCACATGACTGCCCTCACTGGGCTTCCAGTCATTATAATTTTTCCAGGCCCATGTAGGTGTTGGAAAGTGGTGATGACATGAGGTGCAAGTGCCATGGTGAGGGCTACAACCAGTGGGTAGAGCACCATGCCGTTGTGGAGGCATGGTGCCTGATTCCCAGGCCAGTGCGTGCACCAGTCTTTTTAAAATTCTAGTCAAAAGTTGGGGTCATAAAAACCTCAAATAATAATTAATTCTTTACACTTATATTGTGATCTTGGGACCTAAGAAGATCTTGGTACTGTTAATAGTATTTAGGCAGCTTGGAAGTGTATAGGCTTTGAAGGGAAAAAAATAAGATAATGTTTAGACAAGTTGAGCTTATCATATCTATTAAATATCCTGTTCAAAATATCTGAAAGCTAGTTGTAAATGAGATCCTGAAGGTCATTAGAAAGTTTAAGGTTAGATAGATAGACTTGGGGATCATCAACATAGAGATAATAATTAAATCCATAGTAGATAATGAGATAACCAAGTAGTATAGAGGTAGCAGAGAAGATAACCCAGGACAGAGCTCTGTTGCAATCCAGAAAAGGTGACTTATAAATAACAGCTAAGTAGGAAGATAACCAGGAGAGAAAGGTGTCCTGAAAATCTAAGGAGGCAAAAAACCCTCAAGGAGTCATTTCCAGGGATAGTAACAATGATGACTGAAAAACTATTTTTATTTTTAAAAATAAATCATATATATATAACATATATACTTGTATATATTATATATATATATATATTTAACATTTTGAAGTAAGTCATTAAGTAATTAACTGTGTGCCATTCACATCTACATATAACTGAATGAAACTATAGACATGATTCAACATAGCCAAATAATTTTCCTTATTTTGTCCACTACATGCATCCTGATAATACCAAAGAAGAATTATTCTTTTCTGTGCCACATTTGGAAACTACAAGAGTCATTTACACTTTGAAAATGGTGAATGGTGATTTTCAAAAGAATATTCACTTGAAAAGAAACTTTTATATTCTATGCACAGTTGAATCCCCAGCAATGTTTGATTACACATACAATCTTACTACTCTAGTGAATAGGGAAAATCCTCACATCCCTGTCATACACTATTTTTGAAAATTTTATTTAGAGAAATGAAGGCAACAAATATCGTTCAAAGAACCGTCTAAGAAGTTTTGTCAACATAGTCATAAAGATCTTCAATTTTAATCAGAAACAGGTCTTAATATCATTACATTTTTATAGAAATTGTCAGTAAATGAGAGTAGCATATTAAGTGTTTATTACAGAGAAGTCAGGGGAAAAATACATGTTCAAAATGAGAGCAAAAGCTGTTTTTTTCCCCAGAAATTAAAAGAAAACTTACTTTGGAAATATGATTTTAACAATTGGTTGACTTAATTCACCACAAATGTGTTGTTCTATTAAGGGGAAAAATCTTGTGTCTTAAGGTCTTAAAATCACCATTATCAATACTAAAAAAAATACAACTTTCTTAGCTAAAATAATGTAGAAAAAGACACATTCCCTTGCAAAATTTTGAATCGTAGGGGAAGTGCTTGTTCAAGATGAAGTTAATTATAAGTTTAGAACAAACTTTGTATGGTGGAGGATTCAGTAATCCTATGAGTTATCAACTCTTGACATTGATACTGTAATGTTTAAAAGGTTCAGGGAACATAATTACTTGGCAATTAATCATCTTATTAAAAATACTAGTATTTTATTAGCAAAAGAGTTCAATGGTACTCTTAAATACCAAAGACAATGCTGGCTTATATGCCCTTGGAAAAGTGCATGATCCAAAGGTGGGCAATTTACTCTGATTGGTCAACAAAAAATGAGAAAATAAATAAATTTATTTATTTACAGTGAAAAGTAGGCTTACTCCAATAAGGGACTGAGAAAGTGACATCATGTGACTCTTGGACAAAGAGACTACCTCTACAACCAGACCACCACCACCCATGGGCAATCTAGAAAAGAATCTACCTCTCCCCACACTTGATTGAGTGGAACACAATGGGATTCCCCACTTTAAATTCCTTGTAAATTTAGGTTGGGTCTGGCCACCATTGAGGAGAAAGTTAATTATAACTTCAGAGACTGAGTTTCAAGTGAAGAAAAATGGAAGAACTCTGGACCTTCCATAATCACTGGTTCACAATAAGTTCCCAGTGATTTTTCTTATATGCCATCTTGTAGGCATGTGCTATTCATGAAAGTTAATTATTACTTTTAATGTGAATATTTACAGTATTGTCAGCAAATACTCAAATATTGTTTTGTTGATCATCTAGACAAGAAAGTGATAGAGAAAATATTAATAATACAGATCAAATTTAAGTGGTGTGTGTGTATGCAGTGTTGTGGGCTTTTTTTCAGAAAGTCAATTGTCCAGAATTTATGGATACTCAATTTTCATATATTCTCCATTAGCATAATCACTACTTTAATTCACTATTTTACTAATTTTCACTTGGACTATTGCAATAGCTTCTCCAGTATATTTCCAAACAATGGCAAAGTGATTTTCTTAATGAAAACAGCTGACTGGGTTTTTCTTCTATTGAATAAACTCCAAATGTTCCTTACTAATCATTGAATCAAATATAAATGCATTTGGTTTAACATTTAAAGACCCTTACAATCTCATCTCAACTGACATTTCCTGACATCATTTGTTCAACATACTATGATTCATCAAACTGGCATTTCCTCTTTTTCTCCTACACAGTATTCCATATTCTTCCTTTGTGCTAGTTGTCCCCCATACCTTAATAAGTGCCCCTCATCATATTAACCTCATAGAAATCATAGTTTCCCTATCATCTCGCTCTCACAGAACCTCTTGTAAATCTTTTCATCCCTCTTCAATCTTTCCATAGCTTCACTCCCCCACATTCCATGGTGAGAATCTCACCTCATATTATACTGACAAAAAATGAGAGCCATTTGTGAAATACTTCTTTCCTTTTTCTCATCTCAAATTATTCACATGTCTTCTGCCCATCTCTTCACACCTGTACAACTCAGAGGTATCTTAACTGCTTGCTAAGACAGATGCTTCTATATTCACAAGAAATTCTATTCCATTCTCTCTCCTTTAACAGATGTTCCACCTTTTTATCTCCCTTCTATCACTTATGTTCAATTTCTCCTTGCCTACTGACCTCCTTCCTCCTTCTTTAATACCTATAAAAATGACCATGTCTATCTCATCTTTAAAAACCTTCCTTTGATCCTTTTATCACTCCTAACTACCACCCTATATTTCTTCTACTCCTTGTGGTTAAACTACTTGATAAGGCCATCTGTAGTAGGTGCCTCCATTTCCTTCACTTTTCTTCTTTTATCTCTCTATAATCTAGCATCTTATCTCCTCATTCAATGAAAAATGTTCTCTACAAATTATAAATTATTTCCTAATAACCAAATCCTGTTGGATTTTTTTAGTCATCATTGTTATTATCCCTGGAAATGACTCCTTGAGGGTTTTTTGCCTCCTTAGATTTTCAGGACACCTTTCTCTCCTGGTTATCCTCCTACTTAGCTGTTATTTATAAGTCACCTTTTCTGGATTGCAACAGAGCTCTGTCCTGGGTTATCTTCTCTGCTACCTCTATACTACTTGGTAATCTCATTATCTACTATGGATTTAATTATTATCTCTATGCTGATGATCCCCAAGTCTATTTATCCAACCTTAAACTTTCTAATGACCTTCAGGATCTCATTTACAACTAGCTTTCAGATATTTTGAACAAGATATTTAATAGATATGATAAGCTCAACTTGTCTAAACATTATCTCATTTTTTTTCCCCTTCAAAGCCTATATACTTCCAAGCTTCCTAAATACTATTAACAGTACCAAGATCTTCTTAGGTCCCAAGATCACAATATAAGTGTAAAGAATTAATTATTATTTGAGGTTTTTATGACCCCAACTTTTGACTAGAATTTTAAAAAGACTGGTGCACGCACTGGCCTGGGAATCAGGCACCATGCCTCCACAACGGCATGGTGCTCTACCCACTGGTTGTAGCCCTCACCATGGCACTTGCACCTCATGTCATCACCACTTTCCAACACCTACATGGGCCTGGAAAAATTATAATGACTGGAAGCCCAGTGAGGGCAGTCATGTGACTGTCAGTCAGGGCTGCCAGCCAATTGGCTTGGGGCTATGTGTGGTCAGCCTGGGGTCTGCTGGAAAGGAGAAGGGAAGGGTTTTTGAAATTCTACCTTGAAGCTGGAAAATGACAGGACACAGCCATATGTTCTCAGCCGATTCCTGGGCAGTGGTGTTATTCAGGTTGTATCATTTTGTTCCTCCATTTTTTTTCCTTTTCCTTAATTCTACTGATCTTGCTTGTGTTTTTAAGTTCATTCTTGTTAATAAATCCTGTTCTGTTTTTGAGGGAGGCTGTTGGTCTCCTTCCTTGCCACAATATTGCAGTGAGCTGCCTAGCTAACACTCCCCAATTAAAATTTGCCCCATACATAAGTATGATCTTCAATTCCTTACTATTTCTCCCTCCATAAAACTTAAATTATTGGCAAAGTCTATTGTTTTTACCTTGGAAATATTTCTCAAATACGTCTCCTCCTGAATCGGCCACCACCCCTATGTAGGCATTTATAAACTCATGCTTGGACTATGGAAATATTTCAGGCTGTTTGACCAGCCTGAAATGTTTCTCCCTAATTCAGTCCATCCTCAATTCAGCTGTCCAAATGATTTTAGAAAGCACCAGATTGACCAAATAAGTCCTTTTCCCTTCCCCCAATTACTCAATAAACTCCATTGGTTCTCTATTATCTTAAAGATCAAATATTATATTCTCTATTTGGTGTTTAATATCTTCAGAAACTAGGCCCTCCAATCTTTCAATTTTTTTTACACTCCTCTCCCTACAAGTGATCTTTGATACTGTGACACTGTCTTGCTGTTTCACAAACACAATATTCCATCTCTTGGTTCTGGGCATTTTCTTTTTTCATTTATTTTCCCTTTTATTTTTTACATTAATACACATTTAATAGAATAAAATAAGAATCTCCATAACAGAGCAATGAAAAAGATGATTGCCTAAGAAACTGGAAATCTACTATAGCTTGCTATTCCTTTCAAATATACAACAAATTTATCATGTAGATTTCTTTTTTTCTTCCCTCCTTCCTTACCACAGATAAGGTTTCCACAGGAATCCTGCTATGAATGCTGGGCAGACTAGAAAAAAGCTTGATACATGATCCAGTGATGGGCCATAAACAAAAGGATACCAAAGGAAATGATAAAATACTCCAAAGAAAGAAGGTAAAAAGAGTACTTGACTTTGATCAATAGTATTTGTGTTTTGTTTTGTTTTTAATTTAAGAAATCACACGTGTATTTTTCTTTTTTATGTTCAATATTTTATTATTTTTCAGTTATATATAAGGATAGTTTTCAACATTTGTTTTCATAGGATTTTAAGTTCCAAATTTTTCTCCCACCCTCCTTTCCTTCCTTCCTCCCCAGAACAGAAAGCAATCTAACATAGGTTATATATGTGCAATCACATTAAACATATTTCTGCATTAGTCATATTGTGAAAGAAGAGTCAGAACACAAGGGAAATAACTCACAAAAAAAGATAAATTAAAAAAAAACAGCCCCAAAGTAGAAACAGTATGGTTCAATCTGCATTCCTAAACTACAGTTCATTTTCTGCATGTTGAGAACATTTTCTATTATGAAGTTCTTTGAAATTGTTTTGGACTAATGCATTCCTAAAAAGAGACAAATCTGTCACCATTGTTCATCACACAAAGATCCTATTACTGTACACAATGTTCTCCTGGTTCTGCTCCTCTCAGTGAGCATCAGTTCATGTAAGTCCTTCCAGGTTTTTCCAAACTCCCCCTGCTCATTACTTTTCACATTGATTTTTTAAAAGTTTATGTTCCAAATTTTCTGCTTCCCTCCCTCCTCATCCCTCCCTATGAAATCTAGAAATACAACATAAGTCATACATGTGTAGTTATGCAAAACAGCTTCTCATTAATCAGGTTGTGAAAGAAAACAGACAAAATATATTTAGAAAGAGGAGCTAACAAATAAAATTATACTTCAATCTGTATTCAGATGCCATCAGTCCTATTTCTGTTGATGCTTGTCATTTTTCACACATCCTTCTGATAGCATCCTGCTCATCATTTCTTTCATGGTTACTATTGTTAAATGTATTATCCTCCATCTTAATCCCTCCCCTTGATATTTACTCTGATATTTCTCTTCCTTCACCCTATCCCTCCTTGAAAGTGTTTTGCTTTTTACTGGTCCCTCGCCAAATCTTCTCTTACTTCCGTTGCCTCTTACCCCCTTATGCCCTTCCCCTCCCATTTTCCCACAGGGCAATATTTAATACTATCCCTTCTTGAATGTGTAAATTATTCCCTCTTTGAACCAATTCTTATGAGAGTTAGGCTCACTTACTCCCCCATTCCTTCCCTATCTTCCCCTCTATTCCACAAACTTTTTCTTATATATTTTATTTGAACTACTTTCCCCAATCCACCTCTCCCTTTCCCTTTCTTCCAGTTCATTCCTGATACCCCTTAACTTTAGTTTGAAGATGTCATTATGGTTCAGCTAGGTGACACAGTGGACAAAGCACCTGCCCTGGACCCAGGAGGTCCTAAGCCTAAATCTGGCCCTAGACATAAGCCATCCCACTGTGTCTGCTCCACAAAAAACAAAGATAAACAAAAAATAAATGCTTTACAGATATCATCCTTTCATATTCAATTCATATCTGTGCCCTCTAAGTATATTCCTTTCAGCTACCATAATACTGAGAAAGATTTTATGAGTTAGGAGTATTATCTTCCCATGTAGGAATGTAAACAGTTTAATCATGTAATATCCCTCATAATTTCTTTTTTCCTGTTTACCTTTTTATGCTTCTCTAGGTCTTGTATTTGAAAGTTGAAATTCAATCAGGTCTTTTCATCATGAATGCCTGAAAGTCCTCTTTTTCATGGAAGGGCAATTTTTCCCCGGATAAGAATATACTCAGTTTTTCTTGGTATGTGATTCTTGGGTGTATTCCCAGTTCCTTTGCCCTCTGTAATATCATATTCCCTGCCCTTTGGTCTTTTAATGTAGATGCTGATAGATCTACTTTATCCTTACTGTAGCTCCACAGTATTTCAATTCATTTTTTCTAGCTTCATGCAATAATTTGTCCTTGACTTGTGAGCTCTTGAATTTGGCTATAATATTGCTAGAGGTTTTCTTTTTGGTATCTCTTTCAGGAGGTGATTAGTGGATTCTTTCAATTTCTACTTTACCTTCTGCTTCTAGACTATCAGGGCAATTTTCCCTCACAATCTCTTGGAGGATGGTGTCTATGCTCTTATTTGGGTCATTGTTTTCAGGTAGTCCAATTATTTTCAAATTATCTCTCCTGGATCTGTTTTCTAGGTCAGCTATTTTCCAAGGAGATATTTCATATTTCCCTCTATTTTTTATTTATTTGGATTTGCTTTTTTTTTTGCAGGGCAATGAGGGTTAAGTGACTTGCCCGGGGTCACACAGCTAGTAAGTATCAAGTATCTGAGGCTGGATTTGAAGTCAGGTACTCCTGAATCCAGGACCTGTGCTTTATCCACTGTGCCACCTAGCTGCCCCTAGGATTTGCTTTACTGTGTCTTGGTTTCTCATAAAATCACTAGCTTCCATTTGTTCAATCCTAATTCTTAGGCAATTATTTTCTTGAGAGAGCTTTTCTATTTCATTGCCCATTTGGCTTTTCAAGCTGTTGACTTTTTTCTCTTGAATCTCCTACATCAGTCTCATTTCTCTTTCCATTCTTTGCTCCATCTCTCTAAATCTTCCTTCTATCTTTCCTACTTTCTCTTCAAAGTCCCTTTTGAGTGCTTACAGGGCCTGAGACCAATTCATATTTTTCTTGGAAGCTTTGGATGTTGGAGCTTTGATTTTGTTATTAGCTTCTTCTTCTGAGGGTGTATTCTAGTCTACCTTTACCCCAAAGAAGTTTTAAATGGTCTGCTGCTTTCTCTGCCTGCTCATCTTGGATGCCTATTTCTTGGCTTTTAACTGCTTCTTAAAGTGTAGTGCTGCTTCCAGGACACCTTCTTCAGAGCTATAGCATGGCCCAGGAGGTGATTGGGCTTTGTCTCAGCCTGCCTGGCCTATGAGTAACCATGGTCACTTTTCTCTTTTACCTGGAAACAGAAGTCTGATTAAACTCTGCTTCTTTATGGTTAGAAGCTTGGCATGACTGTGCCCCTCCCCCACTGGGCCACTACCACTGAATTCAGTCCACTGGTTAAGAACCAGGGCACTTCGCCCCAACTCCAGCAGAGAATGCTTCCACTTCACCCAGGCCTACTACCAAACCCCCTCACCAGTCCAGGATCTAAGCCTCAGAAGAAGCTTCTGGTGCTTAAGACTCTGAGGTGCACTGGAAGCACTGTTTGTTTCTCCCTGGGTCCAGACCATGTGCTGAGCTGTTCAGTCCAATCAGAAGGTGATCCCAATTGCCCTCTTTTGCTGAAAAATGGGCTTACTCTGTTCTTATGTGCATTAGGCTGCTCTGGGTTGTTCTTAAGGCATTATTTGGGAGTGAATGGACAGGTTTACCTGGAGCTTGTGGGAGGCACAGCATCTACTCTGACATCTTGGCTCTGCCCCCCCAAAATTTATTTTTCTAAGAAAATGCAATTATCAGTATGCCAAGTATAAGACCAAAATATGAGGAGATTTTGCACTTGTATAATTAGCATGTTAAAGTTCACTATGTGCTTCTAGAAGAGATTTAAAGCAACAGGAGAAATTCACAATTATGTAGGTTAAACTATTGAATATAAAAACAACACTACATCTTTTTGGACACATTGTATGTACCTTTGAGGTCTGTGAAGTGTTTTACACAAATTCACTCATTTGAACCTCATGAAAACTCTCTGACATAGGTATTAGAGTAAATAGTTCTCATATTTTACAGGGGAGAATTGAGGGATTAATGATTTACGCAGTATTCAAATGTGCGTCTTGAGTTTCTTCACGTTTAGTACTATATCAATTATACCAAGCTACAACAGGGAGAGTGAATTAAACCATTTAGGGAACTCTTATTAAATGTGAAATCTTCATGTTCAAAAAAAGAAAATACATATCAAATTTAAGAAAATGAAGAAGAGTAATATTTCAATTGAATCTAATCATAGCATATTCAGATGACATAAAAAATCAATAGATAGAAAGCTAGTGTAAAAATTATACATAATAAAGAAAACTACATTTTCTAGGACTTTAATGCTTTTTAAAATACTTTCTTTTACAACAAACTTGTGAGGAAAGAGCTAAAATATTTAATTATGATTTTGTAGAAGAAGAAGAAGAGAAGAAGAAGAAGAGAAGAAGAAGAAGAAGAAGAAGAAGAAGAAGAAGAAGAAGAAGAAGAAGAAGAAACTAACACTCAAATATAAATGGCATGCTCAACATTGCATAACTAGTTTCTTTGCATCTTGAGTTAGGATACAGGTATTTGCACTCCAAAATCTAGTTCTCTTTCTAATATATTATAAGCAAGAATTACAGATATCAATATACAAAATATGAAGTTATAAAATTGAGAAAACATAGGAACTAGTGTTGAACTAGAAATGTAATATGGAGGATGGACTAGGAAAATCTCTTAGTATGCACTTTATTTTTTATTAAATTTATTATTTTTTAAATTGCCAACAATCCACCCTCCTTCCACATCATTTTCTGTCCTTATAAAAGTAAACATGATAACTCTAAAAATGGAGATGGGGTGTCTTCTCATTTCTCTTTGGACCCAAACTTGTGGGGTTTTTTGTTGTTTATAATTCACAATATTTATCTTTAATTGTTTTGTTGTTGTTGCCCTCTTCTTTGGAATTGTTACAGTCCTTGGGGCTGCTATGTAGTGCAATGGATAAAGCACCAGCCCTGGATTCAGGAAGACCTGAGTTCAAATTCATCCTCAGACAATTGACACTATCTGTGTGACCCTGGGCAAGTCACTTAACCCTCACTACCCCACAAAAGCAAACAAACAAACAAAAACTTGTTATAGTTCTTGACTATATGGTTTTTTTGGCTTCACTTGATTTACTTTGGATTAGGTCATTAAGTTTTTTTAAAAATAATTCTCTTTATTCATCATGGTTTTAATTTCTTATAGCATGATAATGTTAAATCATACACATTTACCTATTTTTAAGCTATTCATTAATTAATGGTCACATACTTCCTATTCTTTGCTATGACAAAAATGCTCTTCTAAACATTTTATAGTATTTAAAGCATTTGTTTTTGTCACTGATCCCCTTAATGTATATAACTAACAGTGGAATTGCTTTATTTTTATAATTCTGAATTACTTTCTAGAATGGATGTATCAAATCATAACTCCATCATAAATGCATTAGTGTTCATTTTTGTCTACCACTTCCATCTTTGCAAATTTGCTATGAATTATGAAATGCCAGACTTACAATTTAGGAAAGTGTAAGTATCTTGTGTTAATAATAAAGATAAGAAATTCAGTACATTTTGTAGAATGGGAAATAGTAGGAAATAAAGCCAGAATTGCAATTGCTAAATGTGCCAGACTGAAAAAAAAACTTCTTGTGTTAACACAATCATTAGCACACCACAAGGATGCAGGGACCTAGTGAAGTCTGTTTCAGGGAATTGTGTTGTTGGCCCAAAGGCAAATATTAACAAGGATATTTTTAAAAATATAATGATGGATTACAGTTACGGATGCATAATTATCTTGGTAACACTTTGGTGTCATTGTGTTATTAAAAGAGCAAAAATCAGACTCAAGTAAATCTCCAGTGCTTTAAAAGAACACAAGGAGGGGCGGCTAGGTGGTGCAGTAGATAAAGCACTGGCCCTGGATTCAGGAGTACCTGAGTTCAAATCTGGCCTCAGACACTTGACACTTACTAGCTGTGTGACCCTGGGCAAGTCACTTAACCCCCATTGCCCCACAAAAAAAAAAAAGAGCACAAGGGCTGGGGGTCCAAGTATGTGCCCTTAACAGTGGACATGTCTTTATTTTCCTTCATGAGTACACACAAGAAAGGTAATTCAAGTGAAGTGTACCTTTTTATTTTAATCTCTTGACTGTTATTCGTCCCATGATTATGAATGATGCCCACGATGAAAGAGGCATCAATTTTCTAGAAAGGTATGAACACATAATATGAGGATTATTTGGATGCTGTCTCTGCAATGAAAGGTCTATCTAGTGTTGACTTCCAAGCTACACTTTTGGTATCATACTTATTTTGAGACTCTGCCTTACTACCTTAAGGTCAAGTTTGATAAACCAGACATAACTCAAAACGATATAAAAGATTTATGGGAGAACAAAGAATGAAAATACCACATGTATGAAGAAAGAATGTATGAAGTTATATTAAAAGGTTAAAAAAAGGAAAAGGAGACCCAAGACTCATAAAATTGGAGGATAAGGAGTAAGCAAATACTGCTGGTCTATATATGCAAAAATCAAGGAACAATCAAATAGGAGGGAAAAACATGACTAGAGGAGAAAGAAAGAGGATAATAAAGCAATTGAAAATTTGTTGCTCTTGTTAATTAAAAATTGAAATGTTTTATTTGTGGAAATTTTGTTTGATAATGCAAGAAGAGTTGTAAATATGTATAATGTATAAATTTGCAGAAAAAAACCTCATGAGACTCAAAGGAGATAATATAAGTGAATTTAGTTCAAAAAGTAAAATCCATTATCTAAATTCAAAATATAGGAAATTATGTAAAAAGTGTTATTTTGGTTTTTATATTCTGCTTTACTACCAGGGAATTACTTGAGGTAAACTTTACATGCAAAGATTATTGACGGGTTATCAGTGGATCACTTTCTCTTCATGTTAACTTTTCTCCTTTTATTGCTTGATAAGGAACAAAAAGTCTTTCTCTATTCTATAGATGAAGAGAGCCTATCACATCTCATCCCCATTCTTACCAAATACTTATTTCCAGAAGCATATGGTAGAAAAGAAATAGGGTTCATTATTCCCCAAGATGATTACGGAAGACAAGAAATTTAAATGACTGCTCAAAAATAATAATCACTAATAAAAAGTACGGGAAATAATAATGATTTTTTGGTTCTTTGAGGATCCATTCTCTCCTCTTTGTCAAGATTCTATGGAATGGAATTTTCTTAATTTCTTTTTGCTTAACTAAAAACCTTTTTTATTAACAATGTAAAATGTAAAATGTTTTACTATCTGAACTAATTCCAGCATACCCTATTTGAGTTAACACAATGCTGATGTGCAGATACCATGCTTCAAATTTCAATTAAAATGAAATGTGATAATAATTTGCTTTTATATTTGAGGATAATTGTACAGTTGACTACATCTTTTCCTAATGGGATTATGTCATTCTCCAAGAGGTTGAAAAAAGACACTATTGGATCAAAGGACATTAGTTACTCTTATTCTCCTATGCATTGTAAGAAGATAGGATAATCATGTATTTACAAATTTAAATAGCCTCTATATATTTATTAGTATTATAAATTAAGATATTTGAATTTTGAAGCTTTTGGATAAATTCCAACAGAGTAGAAAACTAGACATGAATGACAGTAGAGAAAGCAATAGGAGATGAGTAAGTATAAGTTGTCTTAGCAATATTACTTCTAGTGATTTAATAATGTTGACCTTGAGCACAATTTTGTAATTTTACATAGAATTCTATGTTTAAAGATTCATATATGATAAAGTATTAACATGATCCTAGTAAGAGCTGAAATTATGCTACTTTACATGAAATCATTTGAAATTTATACAATACATACAAACTTAGAATGACTTTAAAATAATAATTCTTGCATCTATTCATGGTGTGGTTTTCAGCAGACATATACTGGGTCATTTAAAAAATCCTTATGGGGGGCAACTAGGTGGCACAGTGGATAAAGCACCAGCTCTGCATTCAGGAGGACCTGAGTTCAAACCCAGCCTCAGACACTTGACACTTACTAGCTGTGTGACCCTAGGCAAGTCACTTAACCCCCATTGCCCCACAAAAAAACCCAAAAAACAAAACAAAACAAAATCCTTTTAAAAACATCCTCCATTTTGAATCTGTTCTCTGTTTGATTCTTGACAATAATTAAAGTGGAAAACTCTTGAAAAAGGAGTGAAGAAAATTAAGAGGGAAGCAAAGAAAACATAATCTATTACCAATAACTCTGTGGTTTATCCATCTGAAAAACAAATGGCATCTGTTTCTTTTACGTTCTGATTTTCTTGTGGGAATTTTATGGGCATTTGTTTAGCTTGAGATGAGACAGCATAGACCAAAGAATCTTCTCTTCTGTCATCTAACTAGTGGATAAAGAGTCAGGTTCAGGAGGCTGCTGTCATCTTTTACTATTCTCAATATCCATGGAAATATGCCAAGAATGGTGTTGAATATCTACTGCTGAAGATAATGTGTCCTCTAGAATGGGGCCATCTGGAACCTTTTCAGTATTGCATTCTGAGCTCTTGCTTCCCATCACAGTCTCCTTTCCTTTCCGATGAAACTGAAGAGATCCTAGCAGATATATGGATTTTTAGCATCTCTGTGGTGTACATTTTGAAACATCACTGCAACTGGATGATAAACCTGAAGATTTCTGGATGTTATCTCCACCATCTTCTGGGCTCTTCCCATTGACACAAACTGTTCCCCAAACTTGGAATTGACTCCCTTATCATCTCTACCTCTTAGAATTAAATTTTCTTTAAACTATTTTCTGGACCACTAAAAATTAAAAAAATAATACAGAAAATCCAGAAAGGGAAATGTTTGGGAACAAAAATTGATGGCCTTTTTAAGGTGCTTTTAATAGTTCATGGGTTAAAGCACTGGCCCTGGATTCAGAAGAACCTGAGTTTAAATCCGGCCTCAGACAATTGACACTTACTAGCTGTGTGACCCTGGGCAAGTCACTTAACCCTTATTGTCCCCCCCAAAAAATAGTTCATGGGCAATAGTGCCATACTCAGGCTACCTCCTTGTAAACCCTTGCTCTTGTACATGATCATCTCACCTTTAATTTCAAATATTATATATATTTATATAGTATCTATATACACTTAAAATAAATATTGTTACAGATGCGAATGAATATAAATATAGCTTTTCTTGATGATTTGTTGTGATAACAATGTTGTGGATCTCTTTTTTATGCTCCTTTCATCTACTTACAGCAATTACACATTTATTAGTAAGCAATCATCAACTTCTAGATTACATCAATAACTTTCTAGTGGATCTCTCTGCCTCAAATCTTTCTTCTCTGCAAACCACGATCATTTCAGCTGCTAAGATTCCCCCCCTCCCCAAAGAGTTAGTATGACTGTGTTGTGAGATTTAAAATTGGATATAAGAGCACTAAACTCCCCCTTTCACTTTTCCCTTATATATCTCCCAGACCACTAAGAAAAAGAAGCCTCTGAGCTTTAATCAGTGAAGGATTAGCTTTTATTGTTCGGTAGTTAATTAGATAACAAACAGGTGATACAGACTAGGGAAATAGGAAAGTAGAAATACAAATGAATAATCTTAGATCTAAGCTTAGTCTATATTCTTTTATAAAATTTACCGAATCCCAAAACTGCCTGCTGGGCCGAGAACCAGAGCCGATCACCAAAAGCATGCGCCATCACCGCTAATCTCAGAAGCCAGAGTGAGTGAGCCAGAGCTCGAACTTCCGTTCTACTTCAGTTTTAAGTTGGTGGCCGGGAAGTATGGCGTGCTTGGCCACGTTCTCTGGGCAGCAGCAGGCCCACAGCCGTTCTTTGCAGTCTCCTCCCCAAAAGGGTGGTCCTTCAAAAACCGCTTCAGTAGCATGGGCTCAACTTCAAATGATTAAGCTAAAACTTTCGTTTTTTTACCATAGTGTAAACCCTAAATTTCAGTGATGTACTATAATCTCTATCATAAAACGTAAATTCCACATTTTGATTTTTAAACTCTTCATAATGTTGCCTTTTCCTCTCTTTCTAGTCTTCTTATACTTTACTTCCATCCCCACACCCTATGATCCAGTCCCTGAACTACTTTCAGTTTTTCAAATATGATACCCCATTTCTTGTTGTTTTATTTACCCCTTTCCACAGGATGGTCAACATGCCTAGAATCTCTTCACTGCAACACTTCTACCACCTCATTTCTCTAGCTAGGTTCAGGACTAAGATGAAATCTAACCTTCTAACAGAAGTCTGCTGAAGGTGCCAATTCCATCTGCTTTCCTTTTACCTTCATCAGCTCTGCATATCCCTTGTATTTAACTAGTTATTTAAATGTTATCTCCCTCATTAGAATTATACACTTTGGAGGGAAGGATTTTTTTTTTTTTGCCTTTTCTTATATCCTCAGAAAAATACCCATCAGATAGGAAAAACCTAATAATTGCCTGTGTACTGATGTGGTGATTGCATTATTTGCATGCAAATCATCAATGGTATCATTTTGCTTTTTGCTTTCACTATTACTGTATTCTTTCTAATGTCCTTTCAGTCACCTAAAATTATTAATTTTAATATTATTTAGTGTTTTCTAGTTCACAAAAATCTATCATCAGAAGGAAAGCAATAATCATTTATAATTAAGCATTGTACTAATTATTTTACAAATATGACCTCATTTGATAATAACAACTCCTAGATATGGGTATTATTATTGTTCCCATTTTAGAGTTGAGGAAAATGAGGCAGACAGAAGTTAATTGACATACCCAACTTGTACAACTACTAGGTATCTGAGGCTAGATTTGAACTCAGGTATTCCTAATTCCAGGCACAATTATCAGTCCACTTCAACTTACAGCTCTCTCTAAAAAGAATGTTGAAAAAATGGGGCCATGTAGCAGCAAGAGGCTTGAGATTATTCAAATCATTACATATTTTCATTAAGGAAATCGAGTCTAGTTACAATTATGTCTTCAATTCAGGGTCAGTTCACTGTCTATCTTTAGCACGTTCCAAAGGTAATATATTTATGAACTAATTCAATGCACTGATCACAACTTATTACCCAACCTGGGTAATAAGCATGCTTCATCCACATTGTGTTTTGAAGGCTAGGGTGATTCTCTGATTGAAAGTAGCTCCTAATAATGAGAACAAGTATAAGCTAGAGAATGTCAGTGGCAAATAATAGACTTGGAAATACTAGCCTTCTATCATATCACTAAACTTAAAAATTGCAATGGAGAAAATGCCACAATCTTATTTATATAAAAGAATCATAAAATGTTATATCTCGAAGGAACTTTCACTCTATTGACCAATTCCTTTACTTGTCAGGGTAGAAATGAAATCAGAGAGATGGTAAGTGACTTTTCTGAATTATTTGCAGTTCCTGGGTTTCCTAATACTCGGTATTGTACACTTCACCTTATAGCACACTGATTCTAAGCATTTATCACTGTAAAAAAAATAGCTTCTTAGTCTTATAATGAATTTTAAACCTATTTCCTCTTCTTACATAGTATCGAGTCCACCACTTTCTATTAAAAGCATGTGACTGATAATTTAGAAGGCAACAGGGTATAGAGGAAACATTTGATTTGCAATTTTAGATCCCAGATCAATTACTAAATACCTGTTAGCCATAGCGACATTACTTATCCTCTCTGGGCCTCAGTTTTCTACTCCATAAAATTAGGTACTTAGATTTGAAGCTTTATACATTTCCTCCCAACTCTAAATTCCATGAAAACATATTTTTAAATGTTTAAAAAATAAGCTATCTTAATATTATAAGATTCCACATTCAATGGATACTCCTCACCTTGGAAAAAATTACCTTAATTCTAACCACCCTTTTTATATTTTTGTTGTTATTCAGTCATGTCTGACACTTTGTGACCCATTCAGGGTTTTCTTGTTTATAATAATAAAACTGTTTGACATTTCCTTCTCCAGCTCATTTTACAGATGAAGATATTTTACAGACGAAGAACATAGTTAAGTGACTTGCCCAGATTCATAAAGCTAATACATGACTAACGCTAGATTTGAACTCAGGAATATTAGTCTTCCTGACTCCAGGCTTGGCACTCTACCACTGAGCCACCTAATTTGTTATTGATCCTATGTTTCTTTCTAATGAATTTACTATTTTCACAGCCTACTTTTAATTATCATTATTTGTAGTTGGCAGCACCTGACAATTCAGTGGAAATTTGCCTCATTTATAAATATCACACAGACTCTGTCATAAAACTTCGTAACTGACTAACTAGTTTAATCACTTTGGACCCAAGATTGGCTTCCTTAAAATAACACTCACATCCTGTAGGCTAATACTGATGCATTGGTATTCATTCTATGGGAAGAATTCTTTATCATTTCATGAACTGAATAACATAATTCGATCTTATGTTTACCTAATGTGAAGCCCTACAAATCAAAGTACAACACACAGACAGACAGACACACACACTCGCTCACTGCATCTTCTTTTTTGCTAACCAGCATCAGGACATTAGACTACTCTCATAGGAATATTACTTAGCAAAGCCTTGCAGAATGAGCATAACTTTTTATACTGTTGCAAGTGTTAATTTCATTTGCTTTATTATTTTCTAAATATTTCCCAATGTTCCCTCACTAGTGTTCACCTCTTTTTGCCTCCTATCTTTTGAACTGTATATAAATACAAGCTCTGGTAATTGAATAGAAAATCTGGCCTGTTTTACAAAGTTTTGTGATAGACAGCATAACAGTGATTTGAGCATCAATCTAAAGAGACTCTACTAGAAGGCTGACTACAACATGTTTGTTTTTTTTTTTTTAGGTTACACCATCACAGGAAGAATGGCTAGTAAAATGTAGAGAGGATTGTTTGAGAGAGCAACTACACAGATAAAAACAAGGATAATTGAGATACTGAAGGATTTCTTACTGTAACATATTTCATATACATTGATGTTCCAGGTTCATCCTCTCTAACTTCTTTTCTTCATGAATCTAGGCCTCATTTTGGTCCTTTTCAGAAGTATTTTTAACCTTCCTGGCTTTCTACAAATTCTTTGAAATAATAGATGCCTTGCAAATATTTAATACTTTGAATTTTTAAAATTCTAATCAGGAAGGCATCAGATTCCACAGATTAAATATTTAAATACTAGTAATAACCAATTATTATTAATTATAACAATTACTATTAACTACTGGCATATATAGTATATACTATAGCATATAGTATTACCCATGTGTGTGTGTGTATGTGTCTATTCTACTATGTGTCGGGAACTGTGCTAATCACTTTACAAATATTTCATTTTGTCCTCACAGCAACCCTGGTAGGTACATACTATAACTCCTCATTTTTTCAGGTCTTTATTCAATCTTGCTTACCTTGGTTTTCCAATTCCCCTTTCCATATCTCTGTCAATGTTACTAGTTTATACTTAAAAAAAACTAAAGGTGGAAACTAAAGGTGCTTCTGAACTTATACCTTTCTTTTTTGCTTTGGTATCTAGTAATAACAAATTTTATTTTGAGTTTAAGTGTAGCTGATTTGAAAATGGCTTCACTGTGCAATATACCACTGCGTTAATGGCTACTGTCTAAGGCTATATACTACTGTGAGACACCATTGTTTTTGATAGTTTGGTAAACATATGAAGCCACAAAGACATCAGTATCCTGAAATATCTGGACAACCAAAATTCATTCTACAATGCTTTGAAAGGCCAGCAAAGGGATAGGATGGGAGAAAGAAGATCAATATGGAATGCAATTTATCAGTGTTCATGGTTTTGTAATGTTTTAATAGATAGAAAACATATTGATTTCTGGCCTACCTGCAACAAACCATTGCCTAGATCATTTGGGATATCTTTCTCCTCTTGATGACAGAAAAAAAATTTTTTTCAAAGATAAATGTACTGATTTAATGAATTTATTAATTTTAAAATCATTTAAATCTATTTTGTAGATTTCCCATTGGGATTATCTATCTATCTATCTATCTATCTATCTATCTATCTATCTATCTATCTATCTATCTATCTATTTATCTATCTATATCTTCCAGTTACGGTAGCATTCAAATTCCTGCAGCATAATATGAGAATGAGAAAAGATCTGATCAGATACTGCAAGATAATATATCAAAATGTCAAAATAATATTCTGAAAAATGGGTAGAAAATGATGTTTCAATGCATATTTTAAATAATTTGTTAATATGGGTTTTGATTAAATCAATTCCAAATAAGTGAAATAGAATTGAATCTTATACATAAGTATAGTTGGGAAATTGTTTCCTGAAAATTGAAGATTTCTCTTTCTCTGAATTTGAAAATCAGTATCATTTTACATACATGAAAACATTTAATATATATTCAGTTCTGCTGATGCACAAACCACTAATGACCTGTGACATTTAGGAGTTTCAACTACAACATCTTTAAGATGGATATAAAAGCACCTATCTCAGAGGGTCCTTGTGAGGATCTAATTAGTTAGTATGAGTCTAATACTTGCAAGACTTTGCAAGACTTAAAGTGTTATATAAATGCAAGATATTGGAAGAAAGAAGAGAAGGAAGAGTAGTAGTAGTAGTAGTAGTAGTAGTAGTAGTAGTAGTAGTAGTAGTAGTAGTAGTAGTAGTAGTAGTAGTAATAGTAGTAGTGAATGAGATGTATATAAAATGTTTTGTAAATATCAAAGTACTAAATGAGTATGAGTGAGGATGGTAGTGGTGATGGTGGTGGTGGTATTGCTGGTAGTGGAGTGAGGTGGTGGTATTGGTGGTATTGGTGGGGGTAGTGATACTGCTGCTCCTGCTGCTGCTAATGATAATGATGATGGAAAACAAAAAAAGAATTCTTTTCAGTTCCACATTTTATTTAAAAATTTGGGGTTTTCATATTACTTTGTCCTATTCTCCACAAACAATTTAGATACTTTGAGAGTTAATCATCCAATGAGATGTTGCATATGCATGTTTTGGGATTGCCCAACTTCTGGATTATTCATAGAAGGAGGAATTTAATTGACTCTTCATCTAACTAAATATGCAAGACTGATCATCCCTAAAGCAAGTCTTGTACATAAAATTAGACTTACCATGGAAAATTACATAGAATCAGCCTAGAACAAATGGCTGTTATAGAAGCTTCATTCAAAGACAGGATATCTGATATATAAGAGACGTAGGGGTAAAATCACAGAGAAAAATGTATTTAAAATTATGTTAAATATTAATTTTGTTAGTATCCCCCAAAAGTTAAAAAGCTCTGAAAATTAGAAAATAGGTGGGATAATAATAATTTATTCCATTGGTCCATAAATGATTACAAATTTCAGGTGTATGAGGTATTCAAGGAGGACTAACCTCTGGTGTGAATGCTTGCTAAACCCTTTTCAGGGGTATGCATCCACCTTTGGTATCCACCTTTACACATCTCTCACCTGTTGCTCTAAGTAACTGTAGCATGTGCAACAGCCACATCCCAGGAAAACTGTCATGGGAGATAGGTTAAACCAGGTTGAGTATAATCAGCAGTCCTAAACCCCATCAATGAGTTAGGAGACTGTCTACTCCAAGTGTGGGAAGATTTTCCCCAGCAGAGTGAGCAGATAAGAATAAATTATTCTGATGGCCAGAAAAGCAGCTGAAGCAGGCAACTTTGGACTTCTTAGAGCTTGGTCAGACATTGAAGATGCCAAGGTCATCCACTGCATTCTCGGCCATCACCAATCATAATTAACTTTTATCCTGCTGCTGGATTTCAAAGACTCTGGAAGAAAGAGAGTGAAGCTAATGACTTCGCACAGCTTTGCATACCTTAAATCGAATTCATATGCAAGCCATCTCTCCATGATGTCACTGGTCCTCTTCAAAAAGGAAAGATGAAGAACAAACCACAAATTTAAACCATATTATTGGCTCCCTTCCCTTTCCTTTCTTCTATCCATTATACCACATAATCTTTGAGTTCAGGACCAATGTCTTACATAAAGTGTGAATCTGTCTGGAATTTAGCACAGTTCTTTGCATACAAAGCTTAATCACATTTGATTGTTGCTTGAAAAAATAAGATAAAAATGTTTCACTATTTCTCTTAGAGGTATATTTTGTTATTTTTCCAGTCTACTGACATCTCTATAGTTTGCATTTCTCAAAGATTATATGAAATTAACTCAGAGTAGTTTTGCAGCAATGAAGGACTCTTGAAATCATAGGTAATTCTAATTACAGCTGAACCTCAGAAACCATAAAATCTTGTACTCATCCCCCCACCCCCCAGCAATTTTAAGGATAAGGAAATGGAGGCACAGAATGGTTTGGTGACATGCATGGATCAACCATCTAACAAGAATCTGTAATTCTAATTATCTTAAAACTTCTCACTATAAACACATTGCCCTATCCAATATGCCAAGATGCCTCTCAAAAATTCTGAACATTCTTCTCTTTCTTTGCTTTAATCTGTCACAAACATAAAGGAAGGATAATCATGATAGGAACAGTTATGGGTATATTTTATAGTGAGTGAAAAAAAATCACCCTATTGTTAAATACATTCTATAAAACAGAGCAAGTATAAGCACACCAAATAATGAACTCCAAATCTAAATTATATATTACAAATTCCTGAACCAGATTCTATAAAACATGAATAGTTAAATTTCACCTTTTAGTATTCTTGGTAAAATTCTAAAAGCAGGACCAGTTGTATGCAAATAAATATGAAGTCTTCAAAATTTTTCTTATGACCTTCTGTTTCAGGGATATTCTCCTTTTCTTTGTATGTGCTTTCCCGAATATCAGATCCCCATTATCCTTTCCTTGCTTCAGTTTTCCATTCAAGTCTATATTCCTTGATAGGGCCCAATACTAATAACCTAATAGGAACATTCACCTCACTTGAGTTTTATTGCCATGATAACTTGTACTCAACAATAACTTAAAAAATCCAAAAAAATAATAAAAGTGTTCTCTAGTATATTCTAATTCATCCTTACCAGTTAATGGAAAATAGTGGGTTATGATCTATACTTTCCAAGTTATTCTGATTAAGGGATTTGCCTTTTAACTCATAAGACCTTAAACAGAAATAAGTATTCAATAATAATAGAATCCCATGTATTGCTATCTTTCATTAAGAAGATATTATAGAACTTAGGATTTCATCTTTTTTTTGCTTATGTGTTAGTCTGGACTGGCTAATAGAGCATCACAGGAGTATCAGTACTTAGCAAATAAACTAATATTAAAAACCAATTCTACTATAATTGAATTTTTCATGAAAATATTACCTAATTTGAGTAAATACCCCCTCTTTTGATTATGGTTATTTGACATAAATATTTATTGAAATTTGACTTTTAAGCAACAAAGATGTTTCTGGGATTATCACACATTTTTCTGTTGATATGTCAAAGGTCATTAATTTCAATTTAGGTGAGTCAGATACATTTATCATATAAAAGTATGATCCAGGGTAAGTTTGGGCTCTTTATGCTTAGGTTAAGAAATCTTTCCTAAGACTTAAGTAGACTGATGCTGAGTGAAGTAAGAAGAACTAAGAGAACATTGTACACAATAACAGCAACATTGTGTGATGATCAACTATGATAAACTTGGCTCTTCTCAGCAGTCCAAGGAACACATGATGTTCTCCACATTTAATTAAAAGAACTGTATATTATGATGGCAGAGTGAACCATGCTATTTCTATTTTGTTGTTATTATTATTTTTTTTCTTTTTTGAGATTTTCCCCCTGTGTTCTGATTCTTCTTTCACAACCTGACTAATGCAGAAATATGTTTGATGTGATTGTACATATGTTAAGATTGCTTTCTGTCTTGGGGAGGGGAGAGGGAAGGAGGTAGGAGGAAGAAAAATTTTGAACTAAAATATTATGAAAACAAATGTTGAAAACTATCTTTATATGTAACTGGAAAATAATAAAATACTTTTAAGATAAAAAAAGATTCATGCCCCTCAAAAAAAAAATTCTTTCTTACTGATTAGCCAGATTTTCTTTAGGACAATGGTACAACACTGACTACTTAAGGTAAGATTGTAAACATTATATCCTTGGACATCAGCAAAGAATTTCACTACTATTATTTTGCTTTTTTTGTTAAAGGTAAATTTGTTTTCTTTTGTGGGGCAGCGAGGGTTAAGTGACTTGCCCAAGGTCACATAGCTGTGAAGTGTCAAGTGTCTGAGGCCAGTTTTGAACTGAGGTCCTCCTGAATCCAGGACCAGTGCTTTACTCACTGCGCCACCTAGCTGCCCCCTAAAGGTATTTTTTAAAAACTCAAATGACATAAAGGCATAAAAGTCATCCCTGTCCTCAAGGCTCATATATTCTACAACCAAGAGTGGATTACAATAGATACCCAGATAAGTAAATGCCAGGATTTCTTAGGTAGAGGAGAGCAGTAGATTTCAGGAAAATGGTGGCAAGTGTGTTGAGCCTTGAAGAAAGATGAAGATAATGAAAGGCAGAGACAATGAGAAAATACCTCTAAAATATAGGAGATGGTTTGGAAACATCAGAAGAATATATTTTATTTTATCTCTAGGGACATGATAGAAATATTCGGTTTCCATTATAGTCCTTACATTTATGTAAATTATAAAATGATTGAAAAACAAAAAAATAGAAAAACAACAGCACCAATATTATTACAAGGGTCTACCTAGAGCATTTCTTTTATTTTCTCATGATCTCTTTCAAAGGTCCATCACAGTGTTTAGCAAATATGACTCTTAATTTTTCTCCCAGTATCATGGCAAGCATAATCTGATACAGTTACTCAAAAATGTGAGACAACTATGCATTCTCTCAAGAAAATATACATTTAAAATATATTGTCCCTTTATGATGATCCCCCTGACTATTCCTTCCAAATGAAAACTTCATTATAACAAAGTCTACTTGTTAACATTGGAGTAAAACTATAGCTATAGTTCACCTTGATTTTAGCAAATATTTGTTTTAAATCATGCTATGATATTCTTGTAGAGTATATGTAGAGATATGAGGTTTGTCAGTGCTGTCAAGTTCCACTGAAGACTGATCACAGAATATGGGGGCTGAGCCAAGATGGCTGAGGGAAAGACATTAGGCGCACAGAGCTCCTGATACAATTACCCCCAAAACAGAAATAAAAAAAACCCTACAGCAGAAAAACCCACAAAAAGACAGGCTGATTTTATTTTCCAGCAATAGACAGATGGAAGGGGGCCATGTTGGGCAGCAAGTAAAGTCCAACCCTGCTATCATGCCAAACAGAGACCCCAGGCATGCCACACCAGAGGAACTTACCACAGAGCCTCTAAATAAGCTGCAGGAGCAGTGCTATCTGGAAATAAGCTTGTGGTTGGGTGAGAGGGCTGAATGGCATTTGGAGGGGGGAATGCAGGCTTATCAGTGGGACCAAGGGAGGAATTACAATGCCCCACCCAAGTGGGTAACCAGGAAGAAATCCTAAACAATGGGAGGCCCAGGTGGGAAGGGGCACAGGTTTGTCACAGCTAAAAACTACAGGACACAATGTTTTGCTCGCTGCTTAATTAGCAAGTTGGCTTGAGATTATATTCATACCAGAGAACAGGCCAGGCAAAAGAAAAACATGGCCTCCCTCAAATTGAAAAAAAAAAAACTGGGACCCTCTGAAGCTTGGGACAGTGTAGCTTGGAAGTAGGGCCCCACTGTAAGAAGGAGTTAAAAGTCAAGTAAAAGATGGCAAGATGAGCAAGCAAAGAAAGTTGAGAACTATAGAAAGTTTCTTCAGTGACAAGGAAGATCAAGGTGTACCCTCAGAAGAAGAGGATAGCAACCTCAGGACACCTACATCCAAATCCTCCAAAAAATATAAATATAAAAATATTAATTGGTATCAGACCATGGAACCACTCAAAAGGGACTTTGAAGAGAAAGCAGGAGAGATAGAAGGAAAATTTTGAGAGGTGGAGGAAAGAATGGAAAGAGAAATGAGAGTGATGTAGGAGAGTCATGAGAAAAAAGTCAACAGCTTGAAAAGCCAAAAGGGAAAGTAGATTAAAAAGATGTCTGAGGAAAATTATTGCCTAAGTATTAGGACTGAACAAATGGAAGCTAGTAACTTTGTGAGAAACCAAGAAACAGTAAAGCAAATACAGATGAATTAAAAAAAAAAAAGGGCAATATAAAATATCTCCTTGGAAAAACAGATGACCCAGAAAAAAGATCCAGAAGAAATAATTTGAAAATCACTGGACTACTTGAAAACCATGAACAAAATAAGAGTTTAAACATCAGCTTCCAAGAGATGTTCCAGAAGCAGAAGGCAAAATAGAAATTGAAAGAATCCACTAATCATAAAAAAAGGAAAAGGACCCACATGTACAAAAATATTTATAGCTGCTCTTTTTGTGGGAATGGCTGAACAAGTTGTGGTATATGAATGTAATGGAATTCTATTGTGCTGTAAGAAACTACGAGCAGGCTGATTTGAGAGAAACCTGGAAAGAATTGCATGAACTCATGATGAGTGAGATGAGAAGAACCAGGAGAACATTGTACACAGTATCATCAAACTTATGATGATCAACATGAGTTTGATGATACTGTGTACAATGTTCTTCTGATTCTTCTCAGCAATACAATGAATGGTACAAGATAGTTCCCAAGGACACAAGATAGAAAAAGCTCTACAGATCCAGAAAAAAAAAAAGAACTGTGGAATATGGATGTAGATTGAACCATACTATTTCTTTTGTTTTTGGTGCTGTTGTTTTTCTTTTCTGAAGTTTTTCCTCTTTGCTTTGATTCTTCTCTTATGACAAGACTAATGCAGAAATATGATTAATGTTATCTATATGTATATGTATATCTATCTATCTATCTATCTATCTATCTATCTATCTATCTATCTATCTCTATAACCTATATCAGATTGCCTGCTATCTAGAGGAGGGGGAAGGGAGGGGATGGAGGGAGAAAAATTTGAAACTAGAAATCTTATAAAAACAAATGTTGAAAACTATCTCTACATGTAACTGGAAAATAATAAAATACATTTTTTTAATTAAAAAAAGGGGGAAGGTAGGTTACACAGTGGATAGAGCATTGGCCTTGGATTCAGGAGGACCTGAGTTCAAATCCAGTCTCAGTCACTTGATACATACTAGCTGTGTGACCCTGGGCAAGTCACTTAACCATAATTGCCTCACCAAAAATAAAAAATTTTTAAAAAGTTAAAAAGGGCAGCTAGGTGGCACAGTGGATAGAGCACCGGCCCTGAAGTCAGGAGTACCTGAGTTCAACTCTGGCCTCAGACACTTGACACTTACTAGCTGTGTGACCCTGGGCAAGTCACTTGACCCCAATTGCCTCACCAAAAAAAAAAATTTTAAATTTAAAAAGAAGGAATCCATTGATGACCTCCTGAAAGAGATCCGAAAAGGAGTTCAAATACTGTGGAGCTATAATAAGGATAAAACCAGATCTAGAAGCATCTACATTAAAAGACCAGAGGGCATAGAATATGATATTCCAGAGGTCAAAGGAACTGGGACTACAGCCAAGAATCACATACCCAGCAAAACTGCATATAATCTTTCTGAGGAGAAAAGGGGACATCACTGAAAAAGAGGACTTTCAGGCATTTGTGATGAAAAGACCTGAACTGAATAGAAAATTTGACTTTCAAATACAAGACCCTGGAGAAGCATAAAAAGGTAAACAGGAAAAAGAAATCATGAGGGATATTAAAAGATTAAACTGTTTACATTCCTACATGGGAAGATAACACTTCAAACTCATAAGAACTTTCTCAGTATTAGGGTAGCTTAAAGGAATAATATACTTAGATGGAAGACACAGGTCTGAACTTAATATGAAGGGATGACATCTGTAAAGTATTTACTTTTTGTTTATCCCAGTTCTTTGTGGGGCAAGCAGGGTGGGCTGTCTTATGTCTGGAGCTGGATTTGGGCCGGGGACCTCCTGGGTCCAGGGATGGTGCTTTGTCTATTGTGCCACCTAGCTAACACATGGTGACATCTTTTGTTGTTGTTGTTGTTATTTAGAATTTTATGTTCCAAGATATATGTAAAAAGAAATTTTGACATCAATTTTTTAAAAATGTTGTGTTCCAACTTCTCTTCCTCCCTCCCAATCCAATCCCCATCCACAAGAACTCAAGCAATTCGATATAAATTATACATGAGAAGTCATGGGAAACAGCCCCATATTAGTTAGGTTGTGAGAGAAAACTGTTAAAAAAAACAAAGCTTCAGATTAAGGAATTGTCAAAAAATTAAAAATGTTTCAATCTGTTTTCAGACATTATCAGTTCTTACTCTGTAGATGAATTGCAATTTTTATAAGTCTTTCAGGGTTATATTGGATCATTGCCTTGCTGAAAATAACCACATGCTTCCCAGCAGATCATCTTACACTATTGCTTTTATTTTGTAAACAGAACATTTCATTCTGCCTCAGTTCATGTAGGTCTTTCTGGGCTTTTCTGATAGCATCCTTTTCATCATAACTTTTATATAGTATGTTAAACATGACAAAAAATGTTCTTCACAATAGACCAGCAAAGCATGTACCATATGTTTTGTAATTGTTGTCAATAATCATAACTCTTTCCCTCCATCCTATTCCCTTTCTATGATATTTACTCCATTTTCTATCTTATTTTTCCCTATTCCTCCTGAAAAGTGTTTTACTTCTGACTTCACCCTCCCTTGCTCTGTCCTCCCTTCTTTCACCCTTCCCTCCTTATCCTCTTCCCCTCTTACTTTATTGTAGGGTTAAATAGATTACTCCTCCCAATTAGGTGTGAATGTTATTCTCTCCTTGAGCCCATTCTGAAGAGATTAAGGTCTTTGAGCTAATTTTGTGTTCTATATTTTTCTTCCAACCTCCCTCCTCAATCCTCCCTATGAAATCAAGCAATTCAATATGTCATACTTGTGCAGTTATGCAGAACATTTTCCCTTTTCTAGAGTGTTTTGATTTTACTGCTCTCTCCTCTAATCTGCCCTTCCCTCCTTCCCCTCTTCTCTTCCCCCCCCTTATCTCCCTCCCCTCCCACTTTCCCTCAGGGCAAAAATATATTACTATACTCATTTGAATATATATGTTATTCCCTCTTTGAGCCAATTCTGATAATAGTAATCTTCCCTCACTCCTCTACTCCTTCCCTCTCTTCCCCCCCCTCCATAAGCTTTTTTTATGATTCCTTCATATGAACTACCTCTCCCCAGTCCATCTCTCCCATTCCCACTCCCCCAGTCTACTCCTCATACACATCAGCCCTATTTTAAAGATGTCATTATGGGTTAGCTAGGTGGCATAGTGGACAAAGCACCAGCCCTGGACCCAGGAGGCCCCAAACCCAAATCTGGCCCCAGACATGACACCCTAACCTGTTTGACCCAAAAATAACAAACCATAAATGCTTTATAGATATCATCCATTCATATTCAATTCAGACCTGTGTCCTCTGTGAATTCCTTACTGAGAAATTCTTATGAGTTTGAAGTAGTATCTTCCCATGTAGGAATGTAAACAGTTTAATTTTTTAATACCTTCATGCTTTCTTTTTCCTGTTTACCTTTTTATGCTTCTCCAGGGTCTTGTATTTAAAAGTGAAATTTTCTATTCAGTTCAGGTCTTTTCATCACAAATGCCTGAAAGTCTTCTTTTTCATTGAAGTCTCATTTTTTCCTCTGAAAGATTATATACAGTTTTTCTGGGTATGTGATTCTTGGCTGTAGTCCCAGTTCCTTTGCCCTCTGGAATATCATATTCCATGCCCCCAGTCCTTTTATGTAGAATGTGCTAGATCTTGTTTTATCCTTATTATAGCTCCACAGTTTTTGAAATCCTTTTTCTAGCTGCTTGCAATATTTTCTCCTTGACCTGGGAGCTCTGGAATTTGGCTATAATATTCCTGGAGGTTTTCCTTTTGGGATCACTTTCAGGAGGTGATCAGTGGATTCTTTCAATTTCTATTTTAGCTTCTGCTTCTAGAATATCAGAGCAACTTTCCCTTACAATCTCATGGAAGATGCTGTCTAACCTCTTATTTTTCAAATTATCTCTCCTGGATCTATTTTCCAAGTCAGTTGTTTTTTCAAGGAGATATTTCATATTGCCCTCTACTTTGTTATTCATTTGGATTTGCTTTACTATGTCTTGATTTCTCATAAAGTCACTAGCTTCCATTTTTCCATTCCTAGTTCTTAGGCAATAATTTTCATCAGACGGCTTTTTTATCTCCATTTACATTTGCCTTTTCAAGCTTTTGACTTTTTTCTCATAACTCTCCTGCATTGCTCTCATTTCTCTTTCCATTCTTTCCTCCTTCTCTCAAAATGTTCCTTCTATCTCTCCTACTTTTTCTTCAAAGTCCCTTTCCATGGCCTGAGCCCAATTCATATTTTTCTCAGAAGCTTTGTATATAGGAGCCCTGAGGTTGTTATCCTCTTCGGAGGGTGGACTTTGATCTTCCTTGTAGCTAAAGAAACTTTCTATTGTTCTCAACTTTCTTTGCTTGCTCATCTTGCCATTTTTTACTTGACTGTGGGGCCCTACTTCCAAGCTACACTGTCCCAAGTTTCAGAGGGTACTAAGTATTTCAGTTTGAAGGAGGGCAGGTTTTTCTATCACCTGTGTAACGATTGGAATGATGCCACCTGCTGGAGACTTACTGTAGAAAAGCTCCGCCATGACAATTCTTGTGGAGAGGGGATGGGAAGGGAGGGAGGAAGAGAAGTTGGAACACAAAGTTTTGAAAAATTGATGTCAAAATTTGTTTTTACATGTAATTTTGAAAATAAAATTCTAAATGGAAAAAGAAAAGATTGATCACAACATCTTGCATGTTGACTTTAGAAAACTAAAAATTAATTATGTCAAATTCTATTTTGATTTATTTATTTTGTTAAACATTTCTGAATTATATTTTAACCTGATTCTGGCTGTGCTGAGAATACTTACAAAGGCAAAAAGGCTGAAGTCCATGAGTTTGATACCTCTGAAGATGATAGCTCAAGGGGATTCAGAACTTTTAAATGGATAGATACAAAGAATAGAAATTAATAGTTTAATATCAACTTGTAAGAAAATTTCTAGGAACTACTATAGGCATCAGTCCTAGGCCATTGCAGAAATGACAAGCTTATTAAATTTACTGCTAATATAAAGCTAAGAGAGCTAGTTAACATGATGAATAACAGTAAGATTACTGAAAAATACCCATTAATATGATAAAATGTTTGGTTAAGTCTCTAATGAAGTGTTAAATAGTGGAGAAAAATATAATGATTTAGGAGTTTAGCCTAGGGGCAGCTAGGTGGCACAGCGGTATAAAGCACTGGTCCTGGATTCAGGAATACCTGAGTTCAAATCGGGCCTCAGACACATGACACTAGCTGTGTGAACCTGAGCAAGTTATTTAACCCCAATTTCACACACACACACACACACAAACACACACACAAAAAGTGTTTAGCCTAAATACCCATGGAGAAAAACCTTTAGAGCACAAAGAAAAACACATTGTTCAAACTATAATATTCATGACTTATATGACATATAGATAGATTTTCTAATAGTCAATGAATTTTATATATAATTTAAAAAGTGGAGGAAGTAAGCAGGATGGGCTTCACTTGGTGGTGGTGCTTTTACAGTGTTTCTGAGGACTTTAACTCTGAAAAGTTTGAGTGGTTGATAGAGCCAACTTTGAAGTCAGAAAAACCCGAGTTCAAGTCCCACCCCTCATACATGTTGGTTTGGCAAAATCAGATAACCTTTCACTGCTGGAAGCAAATCCCTAAGCTTAAATTGCTGAGCAAGTGCCAATCTGCATTAATAGAAAGAATTTTCTCAATGTGAATGCCCTATGACAATAAAGTCATAAATCTGGTTTAAAACAAAGAAACATACAAAAAATTATATAAATCTCTTATGATATAAAAATGGCAATAAAAGAGGGATGTGTTTATAATTTATTGAATGACCAATTTCATGTAAATTTATTTTTTCATTTTTTCATTTTTTTGGCAGGGCAATGGGGGTTAAATGACTTGCCCAGGGTCAGACAGCTAGCAAGTGTCAATTGTCTGAGTCTGGATTTGAACTCAAGTCCTCCTGAATCCGAGGCCAATGATTTATCCACTGCACCACCTAGATACCCCCATATAAAAAGTTTAATAAAATATCATCAAAATTGTAAATAATTAGAGAAGGAAATTGCTAGCCCACATACTGAGATCAAAAGCAACAGCCAAAGGATGTGGAGAATTATGTACAATATTGGCACCCATATAATGATGAGTAATAGAAGGGGACCACAAATACAATGAATAAGCCTGCTGTAAAATATTTGGAGGAGGAAATGGCTATTGGTTGTTTGGTTGATTGTTGTCCTTCATTCTTTTTTTTTTTTTTTTTGTGGGGCAATGAGGGTTAAGTGACTTGCCCAGGGTCACACAGCTAGTAAGTGTAAAGTGTCTGAGGCCGGATTTGAACTCAGGTACTCCTGAATCCAGGGCCGGTGCTTTATCCACTGTGCCATCTAGCTGCCCCTGTCCTTCATTCTTGATGAAGAAAAAAATGACATCACCACATTGGAGTCAAGTAACAGTATGTCAGACATTGGTTGATCAGACCAATACAAGCTTGGAATGGTCTACTCTAGGTAGTCCTTGTGAACATTTGGGATGCACTCAATAAATTTTAACAACATACATTTCTTTTATTTATTCATGTATTTGTTTTTTTAAGTCATAAAAGTATTTTATTATTTTCCAGTTACATGTAAAGATAGTTTTCAACATTTTTTTTCAAAAGATTTTGAGTTTCAAATTTTTCTTCCTCCCTCCCCTCCCCTCTCTCCAAGACAGAAATCAATCTCATATAGCACACACACACACACACACACACACACACACACACAATAACATTAAGCATATTTTTGCATTAGTCATGTCATGAACAAAGAATCAGAAAAAAAGGGAAAAATCTCAAAACACAAAAACAAAAGTAGAAACAGTATGGATCAATCTGCATTCAGAATCACTAGGTCTTTTTTTCTGTATATGGAGAACATTTTCCATCATGAGTTCTTTGGAATTGTCTTGGATCATTGCAAACCTGAGAAGAGCTAAGCCTATTACAACTGATCACTACACAATGTTGCTGTTACTGTGTACAGTTCTCCTGGATCTGCTCACTTCACTCAGCCTTAGTCCACTTAAGTCTTTCGAGGTTTCTCTGAAATCTTCCTACTCATCATTTCTTACAGAACAATAGTATTCCATTACATTCACATACCACAACTTTTCAGCCATCCCTCAATTGGTGGACATTCCCTCATTTTCCAATTCTTTACCACGACTTGTGGGTCCTCTTCCATTTTTTTATTATCTCTTTGGGATATAGACCTAACAGTGCTACCACTGAGTCAGAGTATGAACAGTCACATAACCCTTTGGGCATAGTTCCAAATTGATCTCCAAAATATTTGGATCAGTTCACAACTCCACCAACAATGCATTAGTTTTCTAATTTTTCCACAGTTTCTCACACATTTATTATTTTCCTTTTTTGTCATTTTAGTCAATCCTATAAGCATGAGTTGGTACCTCAGAGTTGTTTTAATTTGCATTTCTCTAATAAATAGTGATTTAGAGCATTTTTTTCATATGGGAATTTATAGCTTTGATTTCTTCATCTGAAAACTACCTGTCCATATCCTTTGACCATTTCTCAATTGGGGAATAATGTGCATTCTTATGAATTTGATTTAGTTCCCTATGTATTTTAGAAATGAGGCATTTATCAGAAACACTGGCTGTAAAAGTTGTGTCCCAGTTTTCTGCTTCCCTTCTAGTTTTGGTTGGCTACTTCTGTTCATATAAAAACTTTTAAAATTTAATGTAATCAAAAAAAATTAATGTAATCAAAATCATCCATTTTTCATTTGATAATATTGTCTATCTATCTTTTAGTCATAAATCATTCTCCTCTCCATAAATCTGAGAGGTAAACTATTCCTTCCTCTCCTAATTTACCTATGGTATCACCCTTTATGTCTAAATCATGCATATGTATATATACATTTGTGTATGTATGTATGTACATACATATATATGTATTTGTATGTAAATATACACACACATATATACCAACTTAAAAGATATTGTTACTAAAGGTGTTTATGTATGTATACATGTGTATATATGTATAGACACATAGACACATACATATATAATATAGAATAATTCTAATAAATTATAAAATATGTGCTGTAAATCATGATTAATGTAATAGCCATGTCCAAATCACAAGTGAAAAAAAGTTTTTTCTGTTTCTGAAAGTCCCTAGAGTTTCCTTGGGTTAGATAAATTGTGTAAATGAAACCAAAAATACAGAGTAAACTTTTCATTGAGTACTTGTCCCTCTGGCCAAGAAGATATAACATAAACAAAGGAGCATAATATGAAATATCACTACAATTAAGCTAGATTCAATTAGATTAAAAATAGTTTATAAAAAGGTTTAAGATTTACAAAGGTCTGTCCTTACCGCTATGTAAAAGGACCTAGTACAAGTGTCATTGTCACAATTTTTAAAAAAAGCTCATTAGTCATCTTATAAATACAGGATCTTATTCTGTGTTAGGGGAATAAACATATTTATGGTGCCTCATAGAGTTCCCTACACAACTTCAAAAGAGGATTATACTAAAACAGAGGAAGAATAAAGTCCAGAAACATTGGGATTCTTATGCTATATTCTATCCTTGATTTGCTTTCATGGTTGTTAAATGAAGGTATATGTGTTTATGCTCACTGGTCTCTAGAGAGCAGTTCTTGCTGTGACCTAGACAAAATATGTCACCTGATATAGTATAATGCCAAATGGTGATTTGGATACCTCATTCCATTCTCTAAGAAAGATATTCTTAACCTTAGTTCCATTAAATTGTTTATTTGTAACCATTTAAAAAATTTTATTCATTTAAAAGCATTATTTTGAGAAGTACATAGACCACTAGATCTCTCGATCTCTCTCTCTCTCTCTCTCTCTCTCTCTCTCTCTCTCTCTCTCACACACACACACACACACACACACACACACACACACACACACACACACACACATTTATAAATGCCTGTTCCAACTATTAAATTGGCATTGCTCAAAACTAATAACTGGGAAAATAGGAAAACATGAAAATAGGAAAAAAACATATATACACACATTCAAACCAAAGCAAACTGATATTCAATTGAACAACTTACAAGATCCTAGAATCTCTTGAGAATTTGGAACAAGGTAGTCATGAGACATATGGAATTTAACTTCCTATCTGAATCAGATCTCTGTAATGCATGTGAGAGGTCTACAGCCATCATCTACTTCAGATCACCAGTGTTTGCAAAATCATTAAATTATGATGTTGTTCATTCCATATTTGGATTGCCCCAATTGTTAAGGCATCAATATTTGCAACAATTAAATATATGTTATCCAGTCTCTTTCCTTTAGTATCAATGCAGTATGATTAAAAAGTCTTTCTAGGAAAGGGAGCCTTATTTTTCTGAAGGATCCCAGGGAAATAATGAAGACCTTAGAGACACTTTTCCAATTAGTACAATTTCCAATATTAAATATCTATAGAAACTTTACTATTTTGAATTTGGCTCAAGCAAATTAAAAATGCAATTCCTCAATATTTTCTTTCACATGTATATGTGGTGTAATTAAAATGGGCCTTGTTATCAGCACCTGCCCTAGGACTCCCAGATTACAGTAAGCCCTTCACTCTCTTTGTGCATGAACAAAGTGGAGTGGCTTCTGGAGTTCTGACTCAATTGCTGGGGCCTAACCAATGCCTCATAGCCTACTATTCAACCCAGCTGGACCCTGTAGTATCTGGAGCACCACCTTGCCTTAGGGCAGTGACAGCCACAGCCCTTTTGGTAGAAAAAGCCTCTGATTTGGTCCTAGGTAACCCTCTAACTGTGAAATGTGCTCACGAAGTAGAGGCTCTCTTACTACGTCACAGGACACAAGCCTTTTCAGATCAAAGGCTGGCTAAGTATGAAGTAACCCTGTTAGGCAACAAGAATATCACTCTAAAATGCTGCACAGTTCTTAACCCAGCAACACTACTCCCTAACTTACCACTCTCAGGGGAGCTATTGCATGACTGTGCTTCTTTAGTTGATATGGCTGAGAAACCCCGTGATGATCTTTTTGACACACCTTTAGAAAACCCTGATCTTGTCCTCTATACAAATAGTTCTTAATTTATGAGAGAGGGGACCCGTTTCACTGGAGCTGCTGTAGTTTCTGATTATGACACTGTCTGGGAAGCATCTCTGTCTTCCCATTTTACTGCACAGGCTGCTGAACTTATGGCTCTTACACAAGCCTGCAATATAGCGAAAGGGAGGAGTGCCCCCATTTTTACTGACTCAAAATATGGCTTTGGCATATGCCACTCAATTGGCATGCTTTGGTTACAAAGAGGCTTTTTAATGTCTTCTGGTAAGGTTATTGCCAATGGGGACCTTATCAAGGACCTCCTAGATGCCCTGAAACTGCCCTCTGCCCTAGCCGTTGTACATTGCCCTGCCCATATGGGGAATAATGATCCTGTGTCAAAGGGGAATGCACGAGCTGATTCTGCAGCCTAGCTTGCTGCTTTAGAAGCTCCTGAACATATATTTAACCTCTTACCTTCTGAGGATGTTCCTCTTAAACTAACTTATTATGAGTCAAAAGTAGAAAAATGGAGAAGGAAATTTAGGGCAAAACAGATCAATAGCATCTGGGTGTCTCCAGAAGGTAAGCCACTTCTTCCCCAGAAATTCTACCACCAGGTATGCATCTCTGTTCACAAAAAAAGGCCATTTTGGTATACAAGGCATCGTAGACACAATTAAGAGAAACTTGATAGCACCAGGTGTGACTAACACAGCATCTCGAATCTGCATGGGCTGCTCCAAATGTCAATCTTATAGTCAGCATGCTTTCAAGGCCAAAGCTTATAGAGGACATCCTCTAGCATATATACCCTTTGAGCACTTGCAAAGTGACTATATTACAATGCCAAAGGCAGGACATTATAAATTTTGCCTTGTTTTAGTTGATCAACTCACTCGGTGGGTGGAGGCATTTCCCAGCCCCTGAGCCACAGCTGCCTTTGTTGCCTAGATTCTTCTTAAAGAAATAGTCCCTTGTTTTGGCCCACCAACCCGAACTGATTCTGACAAAGGCACACATTTTACTGATTCGATTTTATCCCAAATCTACTCTTTCTTGGGAGTAACTCCAAAATTCCACATACCCTACCACCCACAAAGTTCAGGCCAGGTTAAATGTATGAATAAAGAGCTTAAGAGTATGATTGGCAAATTATGTACTGAAACCCATTTGAAATGGCCTGATGTTCTACCCTTGGCATTATTCTATCTACGCAGTAGACCAAGAGGAGAACTTCATATATCTCCTTATGAAATGCTTTTTGGTCACCCTCCTATCCAAGCTAAAATTTTTTCCCTAGTTTATACATCATTGGTGGGAAGTGATACTTATGTAGCCTCCTATATACAGGAATTACAAACTAGGCTACATGAACTCCATGAGGCAGGAGCTGTGGTCCAGGTGGGACCTTTAGACTTTTCATTGCATAATTTAAATCCTGGAGATAAAATATATGTAAAGAATTTTCAGAGAACCAGTGGAACCCAGCCCTCTTGGGAGGGACCATTTCAGGTATTATTGACAATTCCTACTGCCATTAAAATTGGTGAGAAAGACTCTTGGATTCATTGTTCTCATGTAAAGCCTGAACCATTCATAGGTAAAGAGATTTCAGATAAAACTCAAATAGACACTGAAGAGCAAAAACCCCTAACAATAGCAACTGTTAAAGAGAATAGAGAGCCCAGGGGCAACAGACAGTTCCCATTTGATAGTCCCATGGACCAGTTATGTGCCCTGGAACTCAGTCTCCTAAAGTATTGGGAGATGGAAATTGTCTTTTTAGAGATTTAGGAGATCAGCTATAAGGTCACTGTAGGAATCATCTCAGACACAGAAAAGAATCTGCTTCTTATATGCTTAACCATAGAACTGAGTTTGAGTCTTTTAGAATAAATGACTCTCCTTTTGAAGAATATGTTGATGAATTAAAGAAACTTGGAAAGTGGGGAGGAAATATGATTGTAGTGTTTGCTAGATAACATCAGCTGAATGTTATAGTTCATCAGTTGAATCAGCCCCTATTGAAAATCAGTGGCACAGACAAAGCTGAAGCTAGAGAACTCCACATTTTCTACCATAGAAAACATTATGATAACATTAGAAAAATCAATGACAATTCAGAAACCCCTGCCACTTTGGCATGCAGAGAATTGGGGAACCAGTTAAAAACAATGTGGCATATTCCAAATTCTAGCTGCTTAAATACCTTAAAATTTAACAAGCATTTCCTTCTACAGGCAAGCCACTGAAGCACATGGCCTAGTTTTCTGGCCCACCTCAATCTCCCCCACCCTGGACCTATCCTTTAATCCTGTTTTTTTGTTTGTTTGTTTTGACTTTTGAAAGGCACTGAAAAGGCCTGGAATTCACCACACCTTTAAGTTCTTTAAGAGCACAAAAGAGTGCTTGGCAAAACTTTTGCTTTTTGGTTTTGGTTTTGCTTTGTTCTTGACTTTTGTTACTTTTGCTTTCCTTTTTTTTTAAAACTCAATTTTGTAAACTAAGTGACTTTTCAAAGACATTTTAAGTATTTGCTGTGGGTGAGGCCATTGGGTCTCAGAAGCTACCAGAATGGTTTTTTTCTCTTTCTTTTTGAGAGAACCATGAGTTTTAATGAGTTTTTTTTTCCTCTTTTATGGGATTCTGTTTTTTTTTTTTAAAGGAGGGTTATTGAACCTGCTTGATCTATCAATGAACATATTGAATATTGAATCTTGCTAATTTAAGCCTTATTTCTTTTGATAAATTGATCACCACTTTAAGTATCTGTTACTGTTATACTAGAGAATTCATGTATAAGATGATGTGGTTTACTTGCTAAAAGAAGGTTATGTAATAATTTCTAATATAATTAGCTATTTACATTCATTTATCATTTATATGTCATTATACTCTGGGTATAATTTGGAATTATTGTATATATTACTAGTATATCCTCAGTTATGCAGCATAACATGCATTTTTACCATCATCCTGCCTTTGGTGAAATTAATATGAGATTTATGAAGTATGGAAACTTATCATTTCAGAGTGTTAAGGCTAAAATTCTAGCTAGTCTGTCTAAAACATCTAATGAGTGGTCACCAATAAATTATAAGCTTTAGCAAGAGTTAGACTTTTAAGCATTTATTAAGGAGAATAAAAATTTGGTAAAGAGAGAGAGAAAGGCCTACATTCATCTACCTATTAAAGGGAGAGCACATTTCTAGCTCCCTTCTCCACCAGCATCCTCAGGAAAGGGAGCGAAACAGAGTACCAGTCTCTTCTTTCTTCCTCCCACTAGGCAACATCACTTCCTGATGCCAAAGAAAAGACTCCTGGTCTTGCCCTCAAAGACCTTCACTTCATGGGTGGAACTCTTCTACAGTAAGTCTCCAGCAGGTGGCGTCATTTCAATCGTTACAAGAGACATAACTGACTCATACAGTAAGCTTGATGCAGACCCTGGAGAGAATATATATGCAACAAGAGCAGAGACAGGTACAAGTAAGTCCATGGTTTGCTTATGATGGTGACTATGTAGAGTACAATTGCTAGACACAGTCCAGTTTCTTCCTCTCTCCCTCCTAAAATAACCCTAATTTAACTGAACTTGTTTTCTTTGTGTCTCACTCAGTCTAATCACCTGTGGCCTAGCACAATCAATGGCTGTCTCAAAACCATGAGATATGGTATGATAATCTTTCCATAACATTTTTCAGGTGTCATGAACACATATTAAATTTGGCTTTGATCTAGACACATGGTGGTAAGAAGTGTTATAGATTCCATAACTACCTCATGTAATTGAATGTATTAATTTTATCCTTGACAATGCTATGCTAAGGCTTAGTAAAAATCCAGCAATTCAAACAGTTAAAGAAGAGAATCCAGCTTTCCAGACCAGAGTTCAGAGCCCAGTTTTCCAGACCAGAGTCCAGTTTCCTCCTGATGATATCATACCACTCCAAGAAGACAAGAGAACTCAGAGACTTTATATGAACAGTTTTGTTTTGTTGATTTTGTTTTCTCCTTCTGTTATTATATACTTGCAGAGGCCCTCCCTCTGCAAGACCAATGTCAAAGTATTGCATCTATGAGGGACTGTCCCTCTGGACAAATCTTTTCTCTCTCCCTTTTCTATATTGTTATTTACATATTGTTTGTTAGCATAGGGTGTGTTTCATCAAGGAACACCCTGTTCCTAGAAGAAACAAAGGGGGGAAACTGTCAAGATAATGGAATGTGATAGATGAGATTTGGCAGACACTCAGGAATCCCACCTGAGTGGATTACTGGCTGATTTGACTAGATTAGTAGTTGACTAGATTCTAAGCACATCTGGCTGGTACTTGAGAGTACTTAAGAAAGCATGGTTCTCAGAATCTAAAAAAACTTTGAACTTCTGGCCCAGTCAACCAACCAGTTTGAAGAACCTCCCATTTCTGGGAGGGGACAGGAAGGAGGTAGGAGAGCCTGTGCAGAGAGTGTGATCTCTTTTGGTTTCTGACTTCACCATGGTGGCAGTGCAGCAGCAATAGAGGATGAGACAGAGGAGTTGAGGAAAGATAGAATTGCCAGGTTGTAGGAATTCTGTTCTCAATCTTTCTCTTCTTTTACTATCTTTCAACAAACCCTTAAAAACCTAAACTCATTTTATCAGTGATTTAGTCAGTTTCCACCAAACCTGGGGGAACAGATTAGGACCCATGTTTAGAATTTTAAATTACACAGGGGGAGGGGACAGACAGAAGCAAATCCCTTTTGAAGAGTGATAGGATGAAAGAAGATGGATAATAGAATAAATATCATGTGGGAAGGGAATAGGATGGAAGGGAAACAGTTAACAATAGTAATCATGAAAAAGAGAAAAGGGGGGTAAATTGTACAAAAAAATATTTAGAGCAACTCTTGGTGGAGGCTAAGAATTGAGACTCAAAGGAATATCCATCAATTGAGGAATGATGGAAGAAGCTGTGCTATATGATTGTGGTATAATGGTCTTGTGCTATAGGAAATGACAAATAGGATGATCTCAGAAAAACCTGGAAAGACTAATGAACATCAACGTATAGTTAAGTGAGCAGAGGTGGGAGGACATCGTCCATACTGACAGCAGTATTATTCAATGAGCAATTGTGAATGACTTAACTACTCTCAGAAATTCAATCATCTAAGATAATTCCAAAGAAATAAAGAGGAAGCTTACTATCCACCCCCATAGAAAGAACTGATAAAAAGAAGACTTGTGGATTGCGTGTGTATAGAGATAGAGATAGAGATAGAGATAGAGATAGAGATAGAGATAGAGATAGAGATAGAGATAGAGATAGAGATAGAGATAGAGATAGAGATAGAGATAGATATAGATATAGATATAGATATAGATATAGATATAGATATAGATATAGATATAGATATAGATATAGATATAGATATAGATATAGATATAGATATAGATATAGATATAGATATAGATATAGATATAGATAGATATATAAATAACCTGGTTGCGATTTTGTGGAGGGGGGAGGAAAGGGAGGAGAGAGAGAGAGAAGAATTTGGAACTCTAAATCTTATGGAAATGAATGTTGAAAACTAGCCTTACATGTAACTGGAAAAAATAAAATAAATGTTTTTTGCTAAAAATTAAAAAAAAAATTTAAAAAGGTATATGATATTGAGAATCATACTTTCTTTTTTATGCATTTAGTCATTTGAGTTGCCATAGGAGTTTTAATTATTTCAGCATAGATATGTATATTGCTAGTCAGAAATTAATATCTACTCAAGAAAATATGTGCCTGGCTAAGAGCAGCAAAGATAGTTTTCCTTTCATACCACATCATCTGGTAAGGAAACCTCCACTGAACTCCTCCTTTAACACTCTCTTTTTGGCATGTATGTGGCCTGAGATTTTTTGTTTGTTTCAATTTTTTTTATTATAAGCAACCATTAAAAAATAAAATAAGAGAAAACTACATGTAAAATAAAAAATTTTAAATTATTTAGAATTTGATAAAAGGACAAATATTATATGCAATCTAGCAAAATGATGTTTTTCTTTTTCACCTCCTCTTTTTCTTTTTTTCTGTTAAAAATATTTTAGTTTTTTCCAGTTACATGTAAAAATAGTTCTCAACATTTGTTTATACAACCTTTCCAATTTCAGATTTTTCTCCCTCCCCTCCCCACCCTCCCCCCTCCTGTGTATGTATATATATATATACAGGAAGAGTGATAGGATAAAAGAAAATGGATCATTCTTCCTGTATATATATATATATATATATATATATATATATATATATATATATATATATATATATATATATATATATATACATAATAACACTAAACATATTTCTGAATTAGTCATGTTATAAGACAAGAATCAGAGCAATGAGGGAAAACCTCAAAATAGAAAAACAACAGCACCAAAAGCAAAAGAAATAGTATGGATCAATCAGTGTCTCTACTGCACAGTTTTGTTTTGTTTTTCTGGATTTGGAGATCCCCTTCCATCATGGGTCCCCTGGAGCTCTTCTGTACTATTGCGCTGGTGAGAAGTATCTAGTCCATCACAGTAGTTCAACACACAATGTTGATGATACTGTTTACAATGTTCTTCTGGTTCTGCTCATCTCACTCATCATCAGTTCATGCAAGTCCTTCCAGGTTTCTCTGAACTCCTCCTGCTCATTATTTCTTACAGCACAATAGAATTCCATTACATTCATATACCACAACTTGTTCAGCTATTCCCCAATTGATGGGCAAACCCTCAATTTCCAATTCTTTGCCACCACAAAAAGAGCAGCTATAAATATTTTTGTACATGTGGGTCCTTTTCCCTTTTTTATGATCCCTTTGGGGAAAAGACACGAAAGTGGTATTGCTGGGTCAAAGGGCATGCACAGCTTTATAGTCCTTTGGGCATAATTCCAAATTGCCCTGCAGAATGGTTGGATCAGTTCACAGCTCCACCAAGAATGCATTAGTGTTCTAATTTTTCCACAGCTTCTCCAACATTCATTATTTTTCTTTTTTGTCATATTGGCCAATCTGATAGGTGTCAGGTGATATCTCAGAGTTGTTTAAATATGCATCTCTCTAATCAATAGTGATTTAGAGCATTTTTTCATATGGCAATAGATAGCTTTTATTTCTTCATCAGAAAAATTCCTGTTCATATCCTTTGACCATTTCTCAACTGGGGACTAACTTGCATTCTTATAAATTTGATTTATTTCCCTACATATTTTAGAAATGAGGCCTTTATCAGAAGTACTGGCCATACAAATTGTTTCCCAGCTTTCTGCCTCCCTTCTAATTTTGGATGTATTGCTTCTGTTTGTACAAAACCTTTTTAATATAATGTAATCAAAATCATTCACTTTGCATTTCATAATATTCTCTATCTCTTGTTTGCTCATAAACTGTTCTCCTTTCCAAAGATCTGAAAGGTAGACTATTCCTTACTCTCCTAATTTTCCTATGGTATCACCTCTTATGTCTAAATCATGTATCCATTTTGACCTTATTTTAGTATGAGGTGTAAGATGTTGGTCTATGCCCAATTTCTGCCATACTATCTTCCAGTTTTCCCAGCAGTTTTTGTCAAATACTGAATTCCTATCCCAGAAGCTGGAGTCTCTAGGTTTATCAAACACTGCATTACTAATGTCATTTGCCACTGTGTCTCCTGTGCCTAGCCTATTCCATTGATCCTCCACTCTATTTCTTAGCCAGTACCAGATAGTTTTGATGACTGCCACTTTCTAGTAAAGCTCCAGATTTGGTACAACTAACCTACCTTCCTGTGCATTTTTTTTTCATTATTTCCCTTGATATTCTTGACTTTTTGTTTTTCCAGATGAATTTTGTTATTATGTTTTCTAGGTCTATAAAATAATTTTTAGGTAGTCTGATTGGTATTGTGCTGAACAGGTAAATCAATTTAGATAGAATTGCCATTTTTCCTATATTAGCTCTGCTATCCATGAACAATTGATATCGTTCCAATTATTTAGATCTGATTTGATTTGTGTGAAAAGTGTTTGGTAATTGTGTTCATAGAGTTCCTGGATTTGTCTTGGCAAGTAGACTACTAAGTATTTTATATTATCTACCATTACTATAAATGGAATTTCTCTTTCTATCTCTTGCTGCTGGACTTTGTTGGTCATGTATAGAAATGTTGACAATTGATGTGGATTTATTTTATATCTTGCTGCTTTGCTAAAGTTTTTAATTGTTTCAAGTAATTTTTGAGTTGAGTCTCTAGCATTCTCTAAGTATACCATCATATCATCTGCAAAGAGTGAAAATTTTGTTTCCTCCTTGCCTATTCCGATTCCTTTAATTCCTTTTTATTCTCTGATTGCTAATGCTAACATTTCTAGTACAATATTGAATAATAGAGGTGATAATGGACATCCTTGTTTCACCCCTGATCTTATTGGAAAGGCCTCAAACTTATCTCCATTACATATAATGCTTGTTGATGGCTTTAGGAAGATACTGTTTAATGAAAGCTCCACCTATTCCTAAGCTCTCTAGTGTTTTTATTAGGAATGGGTGCTGAATTTTGTCAAAAGCTTTCTCTGCATCTATTGAGATAATCATATGGTTTGGGTTAGTTTTCTTATTGATGTGGTTGATTATGTTGATAGTTTTCCTAATGTTGAACCAGCCCTGCATTACTGGTATAAATCCCACCTAGTCATAGTGTATTATCCTGGTGATCACTTGTTGTAATCTCCTGTCTAATATCTTGTTTAAGATTTTAGCATCAATATTCATTAGGGAAATTGGTCTATAATTTTCTTTCTCTGTTTTTGCTCTGCCTGGTTTTGGTATCACCACCATATTTGTGTCATAAAATGAATTTGGTAGAACTTTTTTTTCACCTATTTTTCCAAATAATTTGTATAATATTGGAATTAATTGTTCTTTAAATGTTTGGTAAAATTCACCTGCAAACCCATCTGGCCCTGGGGATTTTTTCTTAGGGAGTTCATTAATGGTTTATTCAATTTCTTTTTCTAATATGGGCTTATTTAAGGATTTTATTTCCTCTTCAGTTAACCTGGGCAGTTTGTATTGTTGTAAATATTTATCCATTTCCTTTAGATTGTCAAATATATTGGCATACAGTTCAGCAAAATAATTCCTAATTATTGATTTAATTTCCACTTCATTGCTGCTAACATCACCCCTTTCATTTTTGATACTGGTAATTTGGTTTTCTTCTTTCTTTTTTTTTAATCAAATTAACCAATATTTTATCTATTTTATTGGTTTTTTCATAAAACCAGCTCTTAGTTTTATTGATTAATTCTATAGTTTTCTTGCTTTCAATTTTATTAATTTCTCCTTTAATTTTTAGGATTTCTAGTTTAGTATCTAATTGGGGATTTGTAATTTGTTCTCTTTCTAGCTTTTTAAGTTGCATGCCCAATTAGTTGATCTCTTTCTCTTTTTTATTCATGTAAGCAGTTAGAGCTATAAGATTTCCACTAAGCACTGCTTTGGCTGTATCCCATAGCTTTTGGTATGTTGTCTCATTACCGTCATTTTCTTGGATAAAGTTATTGATTGTTTCTATGATTTGTTGTTTGACTCATTCATTCTTTTTTTAAAAATTTATTTAAAATTTATTTTTTTGTGGAGCAATGGGGGTAAAGTGACTTGCCCAGGGTCACACACCTAGTAAGTGTCAAGTGTCTGAGGCTGGATTTGAACTCAGGAACTCCTGAATCCAGGGCTGGTGCTCTATCCACTGTGACACCTAGCTGCCCCAACACATTCATTCTTTAGAATGAGATTATTTAGTTTCCAAATGATTTTCAGTATACTTTTCCATGGCTCTTTCTTACATGTAATTTATATTGCATCATGATCTGAAAAGGATGAATTTCCTATTTCTGCCTTTCTACATTTGACTATGATGTTTTTGTGCCCTAATAGATGGTCAATTTTTGAAAATGTGCCATGTACTGCTGAGAAGAAGGTATATTCCTTTCAATACCCATTCAGTTTTTCTCCAGACATCTATCATGTCTAGCTTTTCTAGTATTCTATTCACCTCTTTAACTTCTTTCTTATTTATTTTTCAGCTATATTTATCTAATTCTGGGAGGGGAAGAATCAGATCCCCCACTAGTATAGTATTACCGTCTAATTCCTCTTATAACTCATTTAACTTCTCCTCTAAGAATTTGGATGCTATACCACTTGGCACATACATATTTAATATTGATATTGCTTCATTATCTATAGTGCCTTTTAGCAAGATGTAGTCTCCTTCCTTATCTCTTTTAATGAGATCTATTTTTGCCTGTGCTTTGTCTGAGATAAGGATTGCAACCCCTGCTTTTTTGACATAAGCTGAAGCATAATATATTCTGCTCCAGCCTTTTACCTTTATTCTGTGTGTATCTCTCTGCTTCAAATGTGTTTGTTGTAAATAGCATATTGTAGGATTCTGGCTTTTAATCCATTCTATAATTCGCTTCTGTTTTATAGCAGAGTTCACCCCATTCCCATTCACAGTTATTATTACAAACTGTCTATTCCCCTTGTGAGATTTAAAATTGGATATTAGATCATAAATCTCCCCTCTTTAACCTTTCCCTTAATTTATCTCTCAGACTAATGGAAGAAGTTTCTGGTTTTCTAGTTAGAGCTTTTATTGTATGGTAGTCACAAGGTGATGTTGATTAGAAGGATAGGAAAGTAGAAATACAATACAAATCATCTTAAGTCTAAGCTTAGTCTATATTCTGTATAAAACTCACCAAAAGCCCAAGGCCACCATTGGGGAGAGAGAGAGACCGTGTCAAGCGCGTACTGCTGCTAACCGCAAGCCGGGCCAAGTCGAACTCCAGTCAGTGTCTGTCTGTGCAGTGCAGTCAGGAGACCAGCAGAGCAGGAAAAAGCTCCCACTTCCATTCTCTCCTTGCCTTTTAAGCTCGCACCCCGGTAGTCGAGTGCGTAGCAGGCAGTCTGACGTGTGCAGCAGGTGGACTGGCGTGCATAGCTCATGCTGTTGGTTTCCTCTCCAAAAGGGTGGTCCTTCAAAAACTGGCGTCTTTCAGTTGTCCTAACCGACTGTTAAAAAACTTTCATTTCTTTTTTTTACCACACCCTCCCTTCTATTTATACCCTTTGTAATTCCCCCCCTTCTTTCACCCTATTCTTCCTCCCCAATGTTTTGCTTCTTAACCCTCCCTCCCCCAATCTGCCCTCCCTTTTTATCACCCCCTCCCTTTTAATTATCCTTTTCTCCCTTGCTTTTGCCCTCCCTTCTATCAGTCCCCCATTCCCCTTCTGCTTTTATTTCCCTAAAGAATAAGCTGTTTCTTTATCTAAATGAACATATATGTTATTCGCTCTTTGAATCAAATCTAATGAGAGTAGGGTTGAAACAATGTTCACCCCTCCCTTTTTTCCCTCTATTGTAATAGTTTTTTTTTTCACCACTTCATATGATGTAATTCACCCCATTCAACCTCCCCTTTCCTATATATCCCGATAAGCTCCCTTTTAAACCCCTTAATTTCTTTTATATTATCACATCCAAGACAATTTATATTTATACCCTCTGTGTATAATCCCTCTGTCTGCCCAAATACATTTACAAATCTCAAAGGTTATAAGCATTATCTTCCTGTGCAGGGATGTAAACAGTTTAACCTAATTGAGTAACTTTTTTTCCCCTGTTTACCTTGTTAAACTTCTCTTGAGTCTTGTATGCTAAGATCAAATTTTGTATTCAGTTCTGGTCTTTTCCTCAGGAAACCTTGAAAGTCCCCAGTGTCATTGAATGTCCGTCTTTTCCCCTGAAAGAGAATGCTCAGTTTTGCTGGGTAATAGATTCTTGGCTGCAGTCCAAGCTCCTTTGCCTTCTGGAATATCATATTCCAAGCCTTGAGATCCTTTAATGTTGAAACTGCTAGGTCCTGAGCAATCCTGACCATGGCTCCATGATATTAAATTGATTCTTTCTGGCTGTTTGGAGTATTTTCTCCTTCTGATAATTCTGAAATTTGGCTACAATATTCCTTGGAGTTTTCCTTTTGGGGTCTATTTCAGGAAGTGATCCATGGATTATTTCAATAACAATTATATCCTCTGATTCTATAATATCAGGACAGTTTTACTTAATAATTTCCTGGAATATGTTTTCTAGACTCTTTTTCTGATCATGGCTTTCAGGCAGTCCAATGATTTTTAAATTGTCTCTCCTAGATCTGTTTTCTAGATCAGTTGTCTTTCCAATGAGGTATTTCACATTTTCTTCTATTTTTTCATTCTTTTGATTCTACTTGACTGATTCCTGATGTCTCATGGATTCCTTATCTTCCAACTGTCCAATTTTAATTTTTAAGGCATTGTTTTCTTCAATGAGATTATGTACCTTTTTTTCCATTTCGCCAAATGAATTTTTTAAGGCATTATTTTCTTCAGTGAGATTATGTGCCTTTTTTTTCCATTTGGCCAGATGAATTTTTTAAGGCATTATTTTCTTCAATCAATCTTTGTGCTTCCTTTCCAAGCTGCTGATTCTCTTTTTATAATTTTTTTGTGTTGCTTTTATTTCTCTCAATTGATTTTTTTTTTAGTGAGGCAATTGGGGTTAAGTGACTTGCCCAGGGTCACACAGCTAGTAAGTGTTAAGTGTCTGAGGCCAGATGTGAACTCAGGTACTCCTGACTCCAGGGCCGGTGCTCTATCCACTGCGCCACCTAGCTGCCCCCCTCAATTGATTTTTAAAATGTTTTTTGAGCTCCTTCCAGAAGGCTTTTTGTTCATGAGACCAATTCATCTTCCCTCTTGAGGCTTCACATGTAGGCAATTTGGGAATATTGTCCTCATCTGAGTTTGTGTTTTCCTCTTCCCTGTCAACACAGAAGCTCTCAATGGTGAGAGTTGTTTTTTGTTTTTTGCTCATAATGCAGCTTATTGTATTTTTAATTTTTTTTTAAGTTGAGGTCTTCTCTGGGGGCACCAGGGTCCCTGTTTCAAGCTTCTTGTGCTGGGATATAAGGGCTGTGTCACTGGCTCTCTACACTGAGGCCTATATGGCTTGTAGATTTTTCACTGCCCTGGACTTCCTCTCAGGATCAGTGGAAGTCACCCTGGGCTTCCTGTCTGAGTATGCTGTGATCAGTGGATGTTGCCCTGGGTTTCATCTCGGAGCATGCTGGGATCAGTGGATGTTGCCCTGGGCTTCCTGTCTGAGCACGCAGGGATCAGTGGGCCTTCTTGCTCCTGTCCTGTGGGTATCCCTCCAGCTGGCAACCTGACCTCTTAGCTGGTAGAGTTGGGTTACACTACTGTTCTGTTGTGCCACTGGCTTGTTGTGCCAGGATCCAAGGACCTCAGTTGCTAGGCTGTGACCCACAGGTTCCTGATGACTTGCCCCACCCTCTCCTGCATGCTGCACTGCCATGAGCTGAGCCTCCCTTTTGCCCCATTGAGATCCACCTATCCTGAAGTCTTCTAAATTATCTCTGGTTGGAAGGCTGTGTCTCTCTGTCTCTTTGCAAGTTCTGTAGTTTCAGAATTCATTTAGAGGCTTGATTTAATGTTCTTTTTGAGGGAACAGAAGGAGACCTCGAGCAATTTGCTGGCTACTCTACGCCATCTTGGCTCCGCCCCTGTGGCCTGAGATTCTTAAAGACTCTCCTAATAAAATAAAAGCTATAGTTATTCCTACCAAATAGAACAGGCTTTAAGTATGTGCCTAGACATGTGTGTGTGTCTATTTTCTGAGCTTGTCATCAGTTTTAGGCTGTCAGTTTGACAACAAAATGAGGAATTTTAGTCCAGAGAACTCTTAAAAATGACAAATAAGTTATAATGGGGTATTTATGTATGGGGTTTTCAGGGAGGAGTAGCATCTCTGGTCTTTTGGCTTACTTAGTCCTTTTCAGGGCTGGAAACCAAGTTTGGTTTACACCACCCAATTCTCATCTCTGGCTCTAAGAAGCTGTAGCATGTACATTGGATATACCCTGTCAAACCACTTTGACAGACAGACTGAACCAGGTTGAGGGTAATTGACAGGCCTCAATCAAGTCAGTGAGTTAGAAAGATGTCTATTTGAAACATGTGAAGACTTTTCCCAATGTAATGGATGGAAGAGAACAGTTTGTTACAATGTCCAGGAAGGCTTAAAGTTGGTGAGGCATCAAAGATGTCAAGAACAAGCACTGTATGCTGCACGATTGCCAATCCTTTTGGCTTTTGTCCTGCTACTGGACCTTGATGACTCAGAGAGTGTGAGGCTGATGAAAGTTCAACTTTGCTTCATTTATATACAATTCACATAAGAGCGGACATAAGGGGGGCAGCTAGGTGGCGTAGTGGATAGAGCACCGACCCTGGAGTCAGGAGTACCTGAGTTCAAATCTGGCCTCAGACACTTAACATTTACTAGCTGTGTGACCCTGGGCAAGTCACTTAACCCCAATTGCCTCACTTAAAAAAAAAAGTGGACATAAGGGGGCAGCTAGGTGGCATGGTGGTTAAAGCAACAGCCCTGGATTCAAAAGGACCTGAGTCCAAATCTGACCTGAGACACTTGACATTTGCTAGCTGTGTGACCTTGGGCAAGTCACTTAACTCTCATTGCCCCACACAAAAAAAAGCATGGGCATCAGCCATGATGTATTAGGTCTTCTTCAAAAATGAAGGATGAGGAGCAGGTAGGTGGCACAGTGGATAGAGCACTGGCCCCAAAGTCAGGAGGACCTGAGTTCAAATCCATCCTCAGACACTTAATACTTACTAGCTGCGTGACCCTGGAAAAGTCACTTAACTCCAATTGCCTCACCAAAAAAAAAGATGAAGGATGAACAATAATTCATAACAATTTCAAGCATCAATGTTCATGTCAAAGAAATCTAGAATAGAACTTTTGAAATGTTGAACTACCTTTACAAAATATTTTTATTTTCTTTGCATCTGATTTTTTTATCATGGAAACACACATGTATAACAACCTTGCTAATTATATAGAGAATATAATGTTATATAATAAGAATATATGCATACATATAAATGTGTGTATATATATATATATGTATGTAAAATTAGAGAGCTTATATTATTAAAAGGAAAATAAAAAGAGAATGAAAATGCAAGAAAATTGAAGTAGTAGTAAATAGTGTCCATTCACTGAACCTTAATGAAATTTTTGTCATCACTGAATAACTTAAAGATATGAGTATTGAGCTACTTTCTGTAATCTTTGGGGCAAAATCACAGATATTAGGAGAAAAATCAAAGGTCTAGAGGTACCTACTCATGTCTGTCTGTCTGTCTGTCTGTCTGTCTGTCTGTCTGTCTCTAATTCCATACTAATCTTACTGACTTTTTTGACAAAAAAAAAAAAATTGATTGGTAGAATAGAGAAATACTACAAGAATAGTATGGGATAGTTATGTGGCACAGTGGATGGATTATAGGCTTGGAATCAGCAAGCCCTGAGGTTAAATTTGGCCTCAGATGCTAACCAGCTATGTGACCATGGTTAAGTCATTTAACCATGTTTGCCTCAGTTTACTTATTTGGAAAATGAACTGGAGGAGAAAATGGGAAACTACTTCAGTAACATTTCCAAGAAAATGCCAAATGGACATACCTAATATTATCACACACATATGTGTATGTATGTATATATATATATATATATATATATATATAATATATATGTAAATAAGTTATAAAAACTAATTAGAATTAGGGATAGCTTTCTCAGGTTAATGGCTTTCAGGATTTGGGTGTGTCCTCTACTGAAAGTCAAGCAAAATTCTACCTATGCAGCAAGTAACTCTAGGCTAATTATAATTTTTTTTAATAGTTAACCATATAGGTCATTTAAATCTATAGCTCCCCTGAGGATTGCCTGTATATTTTTAAAAGGACAGGAAAAGAAGTTAGCTCATGAAGGAAATAGTTCAGGATGTGAAAGATGAGGTCATTTTCAAGAATATTAAAATGGTTTTAGGACAAGAAATTCACCAAGACACTGGATTCATGTTAAAAAATTGGCTTTTAAAGCAACTAGCTGTTATAACAGCAAAAAGTCCTTCTTGCCTTTATTTAATGGTCACCATGTCATAGGGGCTGGAGTGCTGGACTTGTACTCAGAAAGAGTAAGACCAAATTCTTCCTTTTATACTTCTAGCTGAGAAACCTTATGCAAATTACTTAACCTGTCTGAGTCTCAGTTTCCTCAAATGCAAAATTGAGATAATACTACTTGCTATTCCTACCTTATAACATTAATGTGAGTTTCAAATAAAATAATGTATATGAAATAATCTGTAAATGGAAGAGTCATCAATTTAGACATGGAAGAAAACTTATTGGTAACTAATGAACTCACTCATTTTACAGATGGGTAAACCAAATTAGAAAAAGTCGAACAAAGTAGAAGAGTGATTTGCCCATGGTTTCATGGTATTAAGTGTCACAGGTGGACCTTGAACCTATATACTTTGTTTCCAAATTCAACAATTTTCCAGTAAACCATACCATCTTAAAGAATGATGTAAATGTCAGATATAAACATATTCCTTCTCTTAGGTGCAAGACAGACACTGAGAGGATAGAAAACGAAGGACAGAATGTAGAAGTGTATAATAAGGACCAACTTAAGATATTTTAAAATCTATATTAACATTCATAAATTTCATATTTGTTATAATAAAGAAAAATAGACACTAAAAGAAAGGCAATGATGTCTTTAATAATTCTAGATACTAAATGAATTTATTAATTCATGTGAATTTATATACTTCATGTGTGTCTATGTCTATGTCTATATAATATTCTACCTGTCAGGTAATAATAATATTTGGAAGGACATATGTTAAATGATTAGTTTATATGCACTTCTTAGCTACAGTATCTATGAGGTACAAATATGGGCTTTTTAATGCCATTTTCCACTCCAAAACTGGGAAGATTTCATCTGGGAGGACATTTACTTGATTTGTAGCATGTTATTGCTACTTTGACTTCATTTTAAAGAAACCAATGGTCACAAGTATAATCCTTGGAAAGAAAATTAGAGGAAACTATGCTAGTGACAGACCACTATCTAGGAGAAGAACTGCTTTCTAGGATTCTCTTTAACATAAAATACACATTTATGAATGATTTCACATTGATAAGAGGAAAGTACCCTATACAATGTAAAGAACTGAGAGAAACTGAAATATTAGAGAATTAGGTAAGCATTCATTTAAAAAGAAGCCTTAACAACCAAGTCAGAGTGGAGTTGTGGATAAAAACCCTTCTTCCTCTGAGTCAGGGAGGCCTATTTTCAAGGCCTGCCTCCAATGCAATCTGACTATTTGACATTAGGCAAGTCATTTTAACTCTCAGAGGTCTCAGGTAAGTGCCTAAGATTATATGCTTCAGAGAAGAAAATTTCTCACTATGAATATCCAGTGATCTGCTTACATTATATGAGGGAAATACAACCTGCAAAGTGATATTTTCATAAATAAAGTATTAAAAGATAATAGGGTGGAAAGAGGAATCACACCCTATTAATCAGACCTCCATTAAATCCTATGTCTGCCAATTAATAATTCGATGACCTTGACAAGTTACTTGACCTCTCTCTACCTCAGTGTCCTCATTGGTAAAATCAGGGGATTGGAATAGAAAGCCTCTGAGGCCTTTCCCATATTGGAATCTGCACTCATATGGTTCTTTTAAAAGTCTCCAATTGCATAAAATAAAATGTGAAATCCTCAGACTAGCAAAGTAGGCCACTCCAAAAATTGGTTTTAATTTATGCTTATAAGCTGGCCTATTCAACTTTTATTCTGCCTCCTCCCTGTAAAGCTACAAGCCTTCCCTTAGTTCTGGAATTTCCTTCATTCAGATCCAAATCTTCACCATTCATTATTTTTATATTCCTTCCAGTCAAATAACTACACGTTTATTAAATATCCACCATAGACTTGACATTGTTTTGCGTACTTGGGATACAAAGAAACACAAAAATAATCCTTGCCTCAAGGAACTCACTGCCTAATGGGAAAAGACCCAAAGTAAATAGTATATACAATAATATGCATATATACATTTATATACACAAATGTCTATAAATGTATCCATACATCTTTTCTCAGTAATGTACTGTCTTAGTTGCCTGAAAACACTGAGAGTTAAATTCACTTGTCCAGTGTCATATAGGCAACATATGTTAGAATTGGGACTTGAACAAATATATTTATAGCAGCTCTTTTCTGGTGGTAAATAATTCCAAGGTGAAGGGATGCCCATCAATTGGGAAATTCCTAAACGAATTATTCTATGTGATTATGATGAAACACTATCGTGCTGTAAGAAATGATGAGCAAAATGCTCCTAGAAAAACCTGGAAAGACTTACATGACCTGATGCAAAATGAAATCTACTATGTACAAAGTAATAGCAATATTGTAAGATGATCAGCTGGGAATGACTGGGCTATTCTCAGCAATAAAATGATCCAAGACAACTCTGAAGGATTTAGGATGAAAAATGCTACCCATGTCCAGAGAAAGAATGGATGGTGTCTGAATACAGATTGGAACATATTTCTTATTTACTTTATTTTTCTGGATTTCTTTTTGGTCTATTTTCTTTCACAGTATAATAAGGAAATGTTTTAGATGAATACACATGTGTAACTTATATTGAATTATTTGCCTTCTTAAAAGGGCATAGTAAGGGAGGAAAGAAGAAAATTTGGAACACAATTTTTTTTAAATGGATGTTAAAATTGTTTGTACATGTAGTTGTGGAAAAAATCAAATTCTAAAAAATTAAAAAGGAAAAAAAAGAGTTGGGACTTTATGACAAATTCCCTGACTGAGGAGCATGGCTCTCTATTACAACCCAACAATCTCTTACTTGTTGAGAGACTTACTACTAAATGAATGTTCACCTAGTTCCCTAGTAATAATTTCTTTATTCAAAATGTGTGTATGGTAAATTGGAAGTAATCTCAAAGATAAGGCACTATCATTATAGCATCACAGAATCAGGAAAGGAGAAAACTTGCATTTACTATGTTTTTTCTTCTGTGGGTATGTAGCATGAATTTCCTTTTTAGCCATACCTTAGAAACTTGGGCCTTTAGTAGATTCTTATTTTCCTTTAATAGACCACAACATGGTTTGGGTAAAATGAGAAAGAGTAAATGATGAGTCTTATGATTTTCATTCTTTTCTTATTTATTTCATGCTAATGCTTAATAAACTGTTTTCTTCCTTTACCAGCCCTGAATTTGTTGAAATTCAATTATAGGCAATTCAGCAAAACTGTGCCCCCATTTCACTTGATTTTCACTCACCATTAGATTTCTGTTGTGATCCCACATTTTCAAATACAATTCAAATTTAAATATGCTTCATATCACAGGTGATAGATGCCCACCAAGGAGACCAATGGAAGCTGAGGCAGGCAGGTGGGAATGAGATAAAAGAACAAACATGTTTTTTAAAATTATATAACAAGCTGAATTCCAAAGAAGTAATCAAATGATGTTTACTTTCTTTTGTTATTGTTAATTTTGATCAATTTGGTTATTTAATTTTGGTCAATGTGTTTTTTTTTTTTTGGTGAGGCAATTGGGGTTAAGTGACTTGCCCAGGGTCACACAGCTAGTAATTGTTAAGTGTCTGAGGCTGGATTTGAACTCAGGTCCTCCCGAATCCAGGGCCAGTGCTCTATCCACTGTGCCACCTAGCTGCCCCATTTTTTTTTGTTGTTGTTTTGTTTTGTTTGTTTTGTTTTGTTTTTTTATCTTGCTGCTTACATAAAAACCCCAAATCACTTTTTACATTGCTAATATTATTTACTTTGCATAGGATAGTCTACAATTTGTGTGGTGAATACTTATAGTGAATTTAATCCTTCCAATATAAAAAAGCTCATCCCTCAGGTTTAAAAGTTCATTGATTTTTTTTTTCACTACCTGTTGTTGTTCAATTGTTTCCCACTCTTCGTGACAACATTTGGAGTTTTTGTTAGCCAGTACCTTGAGATTTATTTACTAAAAATAAGTTACTTCTTTATGGGGGTGATGGAATTAAGTGGAACATTTGGGAGACATTCAAAGCAGAGCTCTTTGATCTAATTTAATTTTTTTTTTGTTTTGTTTTAGTGAGGCAATTGGGGTTAAGTGATTTGCCCAGGGTCATACAGCTAGTAAGTGTTAAGTGTCTGAGGCCGGATTTGAACTCAGGTACTCCTGACTCCAGGGCCGGTGCTCTATCCTAATTTAATTTTTATACAAGAATGGGGCTTTTACAATTCATTTTGTCTTCTGGGTAAATTGTTATGTCAAAAGAAATGTCTCCTTGTTAGCTACCCCTATTTTTTCTCAGTAAGATAAAGGATTTGTGGGGGAAAGAGATGAAACAGAACTATATTATCTAACTTTAAATGAGCTTGAATGATATGGACTATGTGGCTCTAAAGAGATGCACCTTTTGGCAAGCAGAATTAAATGGCACACTCCCTATTTACCAAATTTAGAAGGTTAGTCTCAAGTTGTAGTTCTCAAGATTTTTGGTAGCAGGACACCTTTATACTTTCAAATATTATCACAAAGAACTTAGGTTATATTTATTGATATTAAAATTAAATTACCTTAACATTATTATGAAGACCCTGAAATTGTAGAATCCCTTTCAGGATCTTGGGAATCCCATACCACACTTTATGGACTACTGTTCTAAAGAGATAAAATTGAAAGCAGTTTGTTTTGCATTTTCACAACTCTGGATACAAATAGCTATATTTTCACCTTTAGATAAATGATTAATTTGCATCAAGACTAATATCAGTATCATTTTAGAGAGAACAAATAGGCAAATTGTTTTTCTATAATCCTTTAAAATTAAATTAGTAAATGAGGCATAAGACTAAACTACTTTCATATACTGATGTAATATTTTCCATTAGAAAAATAATAATAAGACAAATAAAAGAGAACTTTTAACATAGGTATATTATCTACTGTTACTTGGGTACTATTTCCCAAGAGTTCAAATATAACAGAAAATTATTTAGGAAATTCTTCCCCTATGGCTATATTCTTTCAATTATAAGAGACCTGATTTATCTATATATATGCTTAAACTTTCTAATTATATTTGACTGTTGAGACAGCTTGTGAAGTATAATTTAAGTTCAGCCAATTCATAGATTAGAAAGAGGCAGAAATGGCTTATATCCATTACACATATAGCTCAAGTATTTTGTTATTGGAACAATATTTTCTCATATATAAACTAGAAAACAGTCATTTGTCATCTAAGTAGTGAGAATCTAAAAGATGAAGATGAAAGTACATTCTGACATTATACAACTTAAATATCAAAGATGAGTATTAAAACATAACAATATAAATAACAGCTAAAAACTAGTCAAAGATAATAGTCTTTTCATTTAATTGGCAGTGATCTATAAAATGCTTTCTTACTTGAAGAACCTGATGTTCTTTCCTTACCCAAAAGGAAGCTTCATAGAACACATACATATATTAGGACTGTGTGTGTATACTTAGACTAATGGGGTAAAATAGTACTCTAGATTCTGGAAGACCAATGCTATACTGAGATCATTATTCATGAACACATTAAGAACTTTTTAAAAAGTAAGAAGCACCAAGGAACTTCCATCAGTCAGTCAATAAACACTTATTCATAGCTAACATTAATATGGTATTGACTATATGACACACACTGCTAAACACTATAAAATTATTATTTCATTTGATCCTCACAACAACAATGTGAAACAGCTATGATTATTATTCCTGTTTTATGGATAAAGAAACTGAGGTAAATAGAAATTAAATGACGTGCCAAAAAGAGGATTTTGTATTTGATCCTGTGGGGTGATAGGGAACCATTGGATTTTTATTGAATAGAGGGATTGATGTGGTCTGACCTGTACTTTAGGAAAATCACTCCTATAACTGAATTGAAGATGATTTGGAGTGGGGAGAGGTGATGCATGCAGACCTAAGAGCAAGCTAGGCTATTTCAATAGTCCAGGAGTGAGGTGATAAAAGATTGCCCAAGAATGGTGGCAGTATCAGATAAGAGAAGTGGAAGTGTAAGAGATTCAAGAGATGTTGCAAAGGTGAAATCATTAGGCTTTGGCAAGAGATTAGATGTGAGTGAAGAAAAGAAAATGAAGAGTCAAAAATGACACTTAGGTTTTTATCTCGATGAACTGGGAGAATGGTCCTCTACAGTAATAGGGAAGATAGAAGAAGGAAGGGAGGAGTTAGTGGAAAAAATGTGTTCAGTTTTTGGCATCTACAGTTTAAGAAATTTATTGGACAAGGCAGAGAAAAGATGGCAGAAAAAAGGCAGGCCCTTTCCTGAGTTTTCCCAAATTCTCCTCTCTATAAATTTAAATAATACCTTAAAATTAATTCTGGAGTGGCACAACCCACAAAAGGATGGGTTGTAACAATTTTCCATCCTAAGACAACTTAGAAGATTGGCAAGAAAGGTGTGTTGCAAGTAGGTGAGAGTGCAGCATAATCCACTTCAGGCAACATCCAAGCAAGTCAGTTTCAGACCACTCCTCAGCAACTCAGTAGCCGACCTTGGGTGGCAACTGGAGCAACAACAGTGCTTTTCAAAATTCTCAGCCCACTGTGAACAACTGGTCAGAGGGAGATTACAGGGGTCCCTTTGGTGGCATTGGGTGAATGACTCTGTTGTATTGCCTATATAAAAATCTGATTACAGTCCTAGATTAAAATCCCATGTAAAGGAAGAAAACTAGTACAGCAGAGTTTTTGGCTATAGGGCTGTAGAGGAGAGGAGACCCTGGTCACAGTTCCAGGGTAAAAAAAAAAGAGTGTTTGTGGTGATTGACAGTTCAGAATAGGAGTTTAGAATAGTAGTAAACACACACAACTTCTTAAATCATACCACCTTGGAAGAAGCAAAATTATGACCCCCCAGAATGAGCTCCAAAAACTGCTTCATGAAAAATCTGAAAGTAGCAACAGTACTTATTCCACCATAGGACCAGAACCCAACTTTGACATCAACTTAAAGGTCAAGAGATAGTCTGAAAAATGAGTAAACAACAACAAGAAAAAAACCCTGACCATAGAAAGTGTGTTATTTGAAAATATATGGAGGACAGCTAGATGGCACAGTGGTTAAAGCACCGGCCCTGGATTCAGGAGTACCTGAGTTCAAATCTGGCCTCAGACACTTGACACTTACTAGCTGTGTGACCCTGGGCAAGTCACTTAACCCCCATTGCCTGCAAAACAGAAACAAAAACAAAAAAACAAAAAAAACAAAACAAAAAGAAAATATATGGAGGTTGAGGCAGCTAGGTGGTGCAGTGCATGAAGCACTTGCCCTGTAGGCAGGAGGACCTGAGTTCAAATCGGACCTCAGACACTTGACACTAGCTGTGTGACCCTGGGCAAGTCACTTAACCCCAATTTCCTCACAGAAAGAAAGAAAGAAAGAAAGAAAGAAAGAAAGAAAGAAAGAAAGAAAGAAACAAAAAAAGAAAGAAACAAAGAAAGAAGGAAAATATATGGGGTTGTCTTTCTCTGTTCTAGGTTATAAGGACGTTAGCTGGAGTTTCTAATATATTGCTACTTATAAATTAGAGAATATAGCACCAGTCTTTGGCATTAAGCATTTATTAAATGTTTGTAAAAAGAGAACACATGGCTCCAAAAGTTCAGAAGCCCTTTATTACCTAGAATAGAAAGGGAGAGCAGGGACAGTGTGTCTACCTCCTCCAGTGTCCCAGGCCAAGAGAGTGTATGAGATAGTGTAAACTCCCTGCAGACTGGAGGAGAAGCAGCCATTACATACAGCTCAAAGCAAATTGGATAGCATCATTCAAATACATTGGTTTACTGAACTTGAGGGTGGGCCATATTAAAATGAGCAGTATGTGCTAAGGTCAGAATCCAGAGAACAGATCCTCTGAGAGGAAAAGTCTTTCAGGTAGGTGTGGTTTTAACCTCCATTATCTCCATTTAGAGCCTGAGTTCCAACTGTACTGAGCCTGAGTGGGCACTGAAAGAGATCAGTCAAGGAACCCAAGTTAGGCCCTCAATTGGGGGGGGTCTCTGGGTCCCTCAGAACCCCATTATTTTCTCAAAAAGTTTACTATTGTGATAGGCAAGAGTAAAACACAATTTAGAAGACAACAAGGTCAGAACTGCTATATCCAAAGTCACAAAGAAAAAATTGAAGTGGCTTTAGGTGAATAAAAGACTTATTGAAATAGCTCAAAAAGTTGTTTAAAATTAAATAAAAGAGGTGAGAGAAAAATTGGTAAATGAAAGTGATACGAGGAAATCATATGAAAGGATTGGCAAAGGATGGCACCAAAAATAAAGAAGAAAATAAAACCTTGCTATTTTTTTGTTTCTTGTATTTTTTACCTTTTGTTCTAATTCTTCTTTTATAATATGATTAATAGAGAAATATGTATAACATTATTATAAATAAAAATATACATATGAATACACAAACACAGATACATACATGCATACATACATAAATACATACACATATACATATATAGTTGCTTGCCATCATGGGGCGGGGGAGGGAGAAAAACTTTGGACCTCAAGATATTACAAAACTGAATGTTGAAAACAATCTTTACGTGTAATTTGAAAATAAAATAGAATACTACAAAGCAAAAAAAAATCATAAAAAACAAAATATGCCAAATGGTAAAAAAGGAATTAAAACCCAATGAAGAGAAGATGTCACTAAAAAGCATGACTGGTAAAGAGGAAAAGGATGATCAAAACCTTATTGAAGAAAATAATTCCTTAAAATTTTGAATTCAGCAAGTGGAAACTAATGGCCCCATGAGACATAAAAAAAAAAAAAAAACAAATCAAAAGGATACAAAAAAGGAAGAAGATGTGAAGTGTCTCATTAGGAAAAAAAAAAACCTGACCTGGGAAATTGATCCATGAGAGATAATTAAAGAATTATTGGATTACCTGAAAGCCTTATAACCAAAAGAGAGAGAATGAGAGAGCCTATATATCATCTTTCAAGAAATTATCAAGGAAAATTGGCTTGATATTTTAGAACCAGAAGATAAAATAAAAAATTGAAAGATTCTATCCATCACCTCCTAAAAGAGATCCCAGAATGAAAACATATAATATCATAGGCAACATGGAGTCATTAGCTTCCATCTGCCCAATTTTAATTTTTAAGGCATTATTTTCCGCAGTAAGTCTTTGCACCCCCTTTTCCATTTGGCCACATTTTTCTTCCATTTGGCCAATTGTATTTTTTAAGGTATTGTTTTCCTCAGTCAATTTTTGTTCTTCTTTTCCCAGCATCTCTCTCATTTCTCTCATTTTTTCCATTTTTTCTTCTGCCTCTCTCATTTATTTTTCATGGGACAATGAAGGTTAAGTGACTTGCCCAGGGTCACACAGTAGTGTCAAGTATCTGAGGCAGCATTTGAACTCAGGTCCTTCTGAATCTAGGGCTGGTGCTTTATCCACTGTGCCATGTAGTTACCCCCTTCTTTGGTTTTTAAAAGCCTTTTTGAGTTCTTGAGAAGACTTTTAAGCTGCAGAAGTATCAATATTCCACTGAGTCAAGCTGTTTGCTGTGTCAAGGTGTGCTGAGCCACCCTCCCCTTTCACCCAGGTGAGACAAAACTTTATAGAAGTTTTCTAAATTATCTCAAGGAGGAGGCTTGTGTCTCTCCATCTTTTTGTAGGTTTTTTAGTTCCAGAATCAGTTTAGAGGCTTGATTAAATGTTGTTTTTGAGGGAAACACAGGAGAGCTCAGGCAACTTCCTGGCTTTTCTCCACCATCTTGGCTCTGCCTCTTGACTTTTGAGACCTATCTTTCCAAAATGAGAAAAAATTGTCTAATAAGCCAGAAATTTAAATGTTTTCTGTTTTAGAGTGTATGAAGAAATTATGAGAGAAAACAAAAGTGTGGGGAAGCTTATAGGATATGATTATCGCCTTACCCTGTTCCTTTGCAATGTAACTTAAAACTTGAATCAGTTTCTTCAGCACAATTAAGAAATTTTATGACAAATCATACAAACATCATTTCTGAATTTATCAACATATTTCTTTTGTTTACCAATGTATATATTTAAAAATTCATGTTGTATGCATAACTTTTACCTTGGAAAGGAAACTTTTTTGTAGTTATATAAATTCTTAGCATTTAGAGCTAGAAGTAACATTAAAACCTAGTTATTATTTCAGTAAAGAGACATGTTCAGAGACAGGAAATTGCTTGCCCAATATCATACAACTAATACATTACATAGATGTCATAACATACAGCTCTTCTGTTTCCAGACTTTTAGTTCTTTCCATTATATTTCACTATAGCAAAATAATAACAAAGCAAACAGACAAAAACAACTTATGCTTTAGAAGCGGAGACTATGAGAGTTGAATAACATGTTATGTAACATTTAGTAAAACCTCTTAGATCATAATCTCCTGGCTCTGACTCATGATAATTTAATTTCTTCCTTAATATTTATTAAAAATTTACCACATTATGGAGTAGTAGCTATTTTTATCATTGACATACTCATAGCTAATAGTTTTAGTAGAACCAATAGAATATGTGGAGGTAAGGAACAGCATTTATACTCTTGTAAATTCCATGACAGTTACAAAGTAATAGAAGCTTCCAACATAAAGTGATTTGAAGAGTGGGAATATTATTTTGAAGAACTGAAAATATTAGAAATATCAATTTATGGAATCAATATCAAATATGCCTTCAAATTAAAGTTGTGATTCATGATATGAAAATAGTATTATAAATAAGAAACATAATTTGATTGGGAAAGAGAATTAAATATTTTCTGATCTTTGTCGAAAGACATTCCAAAAGAAAAGAAACCTGAGGGATTACTAAATCCAATCTAAAGGATTTAGGATCACATCTCCTCACTAGATCATCAAAGAGAGACTTTGTCAAGGCTTTTTTTTTTCACATAATCAATGATCAGTAGATCAAGCAAGACCAGGATCATTCATTCCTGATGAGATAATGCTGGTTTTCTAGAAAAGGAAACAAGTTAATGGAATCATTTTGGAGGGGACAGCATAGAGCTGGGTGATGGTTTGTGAGTTGGAGAGGGAAGTAGCAATAACTCTAAAATAATGTCTCATGCTTTTTTCTTGATCTTTGTCCAGATTCTGAGCTCCTGCTTTCTTCAGCCAGTCCTACTCTATGAAATGAGTGCATGTGTAAATATTTGTACTCTTTAAATTTCAAGTCCCTAAATTTACCAACCAGGGGCAAAGCACCTATTAAATAAGACTAATTATAGCTCTCAATATGGATACACATATATAGAAAATTCTTCAAAGGAGAAATTAATAGTTAACAACATACTTTATCTTCTTCATGCCTCCTTTTACACTATTAATCAGCTTGAAGTCAATCAATAATTTGAAGGCAAAACTTAGTACAGTAGTGTCTAAATGATTACAAATTCCATATAATAGTTGTTGTTCAGTCATTTTAGTTTTTTCCAATAATTCATGATACTACTTGTGATTTTGTTGGCAAATATATTGGAGTGATTCACCATGTCCTTCTCTAGCTCATTTTATAGATGAGGAAACTGAGACAAACAGGACCAAGTGAGTTGCCGAGGGTCACACAGCTAATTAGTGTCTTAGGCAGGATTTGAACTCATGAACAGGGGACTTTCTGATTTCATGCCCTGTACTCTATCCACTATACCACCAAACTGCCCAAATTCCACATAAAATGGAGACCAAAATAATTGGCAACATTAAAATGTCTTACTTGAATCTAGATTGCTGAATATAAATACTCCTCCATAGATTTTCCTAACACCACTACATCTGGATCTCTCCTTTTCTCCTATTACATTTTACATTTAGTATACTTATTTGTACATTTATTGTATGCCTTCCCTCACCCACCCACCCATAGAATGCAAGTTCCTTGAGGACAGGAAATGTGTAACTTTTGATTTTGCATCCTCAACACTAGCAAAGGGTTTTCAGATAGTAGCCATCTAATAAATAAATGTGCATATGATCTAAATATATGTGGTACCCTAAATATCCAATCTCTAATTTTCAACATGAAGAAAACCGAGAAACAGGGAGGAGAAGTAACACATCAAAAGACACACAAGTACTTCAGAGACATAGTATTACAACTATAGGTTGAGTTCCTTTTCCACAAAATCATTGTGGAATTCTTAATTAGTTTTAATTGTTACAAAGCCTATAAGAGGGAACTCATGTTATTTCCCATTATTAAGTATTTTTAATTACTAATCAAAGGCAGGTTCAGGTTTGTATTCATGGATCTATAGCTTTTTATGCTGTCATCATTGTTTGTTCTGTGCCTTCATTAAGATATCCCATCCACTTGAATATTCACCTAAACTTTGGCCTCATTATCTCTATATAAAAAATGAGTGTCTCTCCTCTTAAATATGGCGGCCCCATTTAGTCCACCTACAGTGTAATAAGTTTCATGGGAGAATCAAAGAGTGCCATGTATCTCATATTTTAAAATAAATATAGCTCTGCCTGGGAAAGGCCTAACTGGCCTGCCCTATTGTACAAAAAAGTGAAATGACATTTATTTATGCAGAGGCCTGCATCTCCTTGATTAAGCACTAGCCCCAATCTATTACCATGAATTATATTTAAATTCATAGCAAGTTTTTCCCTTTCTTCAAGGTAACAGTTTCCTATATGAATACATAAAAGGAAGACATCAAACCAGCTGAGTTAGCAGTTAGGGGGAAAAAACCCAACTCCCATGGCCTAACTCCCTTTTCCTCATCTCTCTCTGCCTCTAGCTTATTAAAAGTGATAAAAGAGTAGAAGGAAATTCAGTTCCAATTCTCAAGTATGACAAATCTTTTCTTTTCTATTATATTGCTTCTAGAAAATAGGCAGATGCTTCCTTAAATAGACTTGAAATATTATTATTCCTGATAATATAACTCCATAATATTTTCTAGTATCCCAGATTCTGACAAAAGTTGAAATTTCTTTATTAGAGGAAGGGACATTAATTGTGTAAAACCACTTTCTACAGAACTGGCCATTTCCTAAATGATAATTCTCAAGTCTAAACAACTCTTCAATAAGATTAGATTTTTCTTAGCATTTAAAAATTCAAAGGTGGAAGAGATACCAAGTTGAAATAAGGTAGCACCATTATCACCAAAGGTCTTATAATCTAGCTAAGGAATGTGATACAAATTCAGATTTCTATATAATGCATTGCATAATAATAATAATAATAACAACACTATTATTAGAATACATCGCATTACAGAAGTACAGAATAAAGTGTTATATTATATGAGGTGTAAGGAGGATGGTGTGATAAAGTGAAAGTTTTTAAGTCGGTTAGTGATAACTGAAAGATGCCAGTTTTTTTGAAGGATCACCCTTTTGGGGAGGAGACCTTGGCAAACCACCAGTGCATCTGCTAAGCACTTCGCTTCCATCTGCTAAGCACTCCACTTCCAGGGTGCGAGCTTAAAGGCAAGGAGAGAACAGAAGTGATGTCTCTTTTTCGCTCTCCTCGCCTGCTGGCCTGCTCTGCACACACAGACGCTGACTCAGGTTTGACTCGGCCTGGTTCTCCATAACAGCACATGCTTGCCTCAGAGGTGGCCTTGGGTTTTTGGTGAATTCTATACGGAATATAGACTAAGCTTAGATCTAAGACCACTTATTTGTATTTCTACTTTCCTATCTCTCTAATCAACATCACCTTCTTTTTTTGGCTAAGTAATTCCCAAACAATAAAAGCTCTAACTAAAGCTCAGAGGCTTCTTTCACTTATTGGTCTGAGAGATATATAAGGGAAAGGTTAAAAGGGAGTTTAATGCTCCTGTATACAATTTTAAATCTCACAATGGTAATTCTCAATGAGAATGGGGGCAAGTCAATATGGAAGGCTTCATGGAGGTGGCAACCTTTGAAATGGACTTAAAAAGATGGGTAGGAATTGAATAAAGAGGTAAATGCCAGACTGACATTTCCATGCATAGGGAACTGAATGAGTAAAGCTATAAAAGGAAAAAAAAAAGGAAGGAGAATAGAGTTTAGATATGAGTCAAAAAAAACCCATCTAGTTTGGTAGCATTACAGAGTGAATAGAGGGTACTAATAAGAGCTAAGTCTGGGGACAGTGATGCAGGGCTTTGTATGTCAGACAGCAGTATTTAAACTTTATTCTAGAGGTCAGAAGAAACAACAAAAGATTACTTAGCAGAGGAGCAACATATCAGAATCTATGAGTAAAATGGATTACTTTGGAGGTGTTATAAAAAAAAAATGAATGTAAAGCTAAAGGTGAAAAAAAAAAAGTTACGAGTAATGAACAAGATTTCAGTCACTTCCATGACAGTTACTTTATAGGCTTCCCACTGTAAAAATTCTGCATCAATTCCATCTATTTTTTGCTAACGAAAGTATGGCTCAATAGGAAGGTGTGCTGAGAATCTAAATTATTTTAGCACAAGACAGCACTTTCAAAAGAGCTGCTTAACCTGTGTTCTGTGAAGTTCTAAAGGCCATTTCTCATGAAACTAATAGTGAATACCAACTAAGTGGATCTTGAAAGTGTAACGATTGGAATGACGCCACCTGCTGGAGACTTGTTGTAGAAAAGCTCCGCCATGAGGTGAAGGTCTCTGAGGGCAAGATCATGAGTCTTTTCTTTGGCATTAGGAAGTGATGTTTGCTTGTGGGAGGAAGAAGGGGGAGCCTGGCGCTCTGATTGAGGCTCTTTCCTGAGGACTCTGGTGTGGAAGGGAGCTAGAAATGTGTTCTCCCTTTAATAGATAGATGAATGTAGGCCTTTCTCTCCCTCTTTACCAAATTCTTATTCTCCTTAATAAATGCTTAAAAGTCTAACTCTTGCTAAAGCTTATAATTTGTTGGCAACCACTCACTGGATGTTTTGGACAGACTAGCTAGAATTTTAGCCTTTAACAAAAGACTACATTAAGAATAAAGAGAACCATGGTTCTTATTGAAAGGTAGGCCCCAAGGCTGACCTTTTGAAATACAAGATCTTGGGGAGCAAGTAGTTCAAACATCATAAAAAGGAAATGTACATTTTCCTTTCAACTGAATTAAGTCGTATGAGTCAAGACAAGAATTTTGCTTAGGAAAGGTTTTCTTAATAGCAGCTCCAAAAAGAGATTCTCATTTGCATATTTTCTGGAATGTCAGATATCAAAATGCTATCCCCCAAATCAATCTATTCCTCTTCCCTGGAGAAGCAAGTTACAGTGAAGCAAGCAGGGCTACTTTCCTCTACTTCTACCCCATCACATCACTAATGTCATATGACTGAGCACTTGCCTTTTGGCTTTGAAATGTGATTCCATCTATTTACAGGGGGAAGGGGAAGTCCTGGCCTTTACTGGTGACATCAATAATGTAGATGATTTCTGAATGGACACGTTGATGGTATATTTCTCCAATTTATGCTTCTCCACCCTTTCCTCAGTGGAAAGTCCCATTAATGCTCATCTTTCACTGCTAAAATGCAATGAAATTCAATCATCACCTCCCAAATAAATAAATAAATAAAAGTCAATAGATTTCAATTTTGCGTGTCCTGTTACTTTTTAAAATTGGAGTGTCTCCTGCCTGCTTTCACAGCTATTGTATTGTCTGAATCAATTGGCATGGCACATTCACTAAATTGGGAAATGTAGTGAATGCATAATGGGCCTCTAGTAGCCGCCCAAGAATAATAAACAAAGGAGATAAATCTAATGTGAGCAGACAGGGAGGGGATGGATTTTCATTTGTTGCCCCCCTATTTTGGGGGAGAAGTATTCATTTTGTTTAAGTTACTTTGAGATTTACAAAAGGGTAAATAACTTTTCCCTCTGGAGGAAAGGTATCTTTTTTTTAGGTTACTTAAATAGATCAAGATTGATTGAGAAGTGACACCAATAAAAAAATAAACAAAAAAGGAAAATTAAAAACAAGGATCACCAATTTTCTTCTGAAAAGGATTTTAGCAGGTCATCCAGTCCAGCTTCCTCATTTTACAGAATTCCTATTATGTCCTTAATAAATGCTTGTTGACTTTAACTGAATGGAAAACATTAATACACGCACACACACACACACACACTTTAAGAAAGTGGGGCTTTTGCCTATGACTTTATGAGATTCTCTAGACAAAAGCTCCATATGATAGGCAGACATGGAAAGACTGTGATCTGTATCATTGGGGTGAAACTTCAATTGAGAACATCACATATCAGTCTGAGCAAATTTACAGATACACTACTATAATTAATTACCACAGCTTACATATTCTAGAATTAATTGGACTAGTGGTTATTTAGGTGTTTAATGCATACCATGAGATTTTTCCTACAATATGAATTAGTTTAGATAGTAAATGATAAATCATATGGCATAAAAGTTCTCTATATCATTATTAATTACAAATTTAAATTTGATGTTAGGCAATTAGCATTGCTAAGTTTTCCTAAAAAAATTTCCATCACTTAAACACATTTGATACCCCCTGAAATGAGAAGTAAACCTCAAAATACACAGGGGACTGTCAGTCACTGACCTATCTGAATGCTAATGACCTATGAGGCTCCCAGATTAAGCAGTGTCTGGAAATTAAGTCACTGCCTTCTTTCTTGGGGATTAGGTGTCTGCATATTGTGTCAGTTTTCGTTAGTTAAAAGTCACCTCTGCAAGAAAGGGAGCCAGATTTGACTCACATGGCTGGAGAATGAGTGGATAATGGGATTTGGGGATAACATGCATACTTAACACCATTGAGGAATGTGAGGAGGGCATGTTAATAATAAGTTTAATGGGTTGGATTAATGGTGGACTAGGAAAGGGCTAATGAAACCACTATCCTGACTTCTTTTAGCTATGACTTACCATTACTAGAGACATAAAACCCTTAGTACAGAAAGCAAGGATAACTGAAGATTGCACAAACAAAAATATCTAGATTATAATACAGTAGCTTCTATTAGAATATCCAAAATCTATCAAAGGAACCATCATAAACATATAGCCAGTCATTGTCTTATGCTCTTCACACTTTTTTATTAGAACAGAGAATTTAATTTTTAATTTTTTTCAATCTTAGTATTTTATTATTTTCAAGTTACATGTAAAGATAATTTTCAACATTTGTTTTTTCTGTTTAGAATTTTATTTTCCAAATTACATGTAAAAACAAATTTTGACATCATTTTTTAAAAACTTTGTGTTCCAACTTCTCTTCCTCCCTCCCTTCCCAACCCCACCCCCCAAAACTCAAGCAATTCAATATAAGTCGTACATGAATAGTCATGGAAAACATCTCCACATTAGCTAGGTTGTGGAATAAAACAGATAAAAACAAAACTTCAGATTAAGGAATTATCAAAAAAAAAAAAAAAGAAGTGTTTCAATCTGCTTTCAGATACCATCAGTTCTTTCTCTGTAGATGGATTGCAATTTTCAAAAGTCCTTCAGAGTTACATTGGATCATTGCATTCCTGAAAATAACCAAGTGCTTCCCAGCAGATCATCTCATACTATTGCTGTTATTTTGTATACAGTACATTTCACTTTGCTTCAATTCATGTAGGTCTTTCCAGGTTTTTCTAATAGCATCCTGTTCATCATAATTTTTATATGGTACCTTAAACTTGACAGAGAATTTTCTTCATAATAGCCCAGCAAAGTAGGTACCATATGTTTTGCCATTAAAATCAATAATCATAAATATTTCCTTCCATTCTATTCCCTTCCCATGAGACTCACTCTATTTTCTATATTCTTTTACCCTATTCCTCCTCAAAAGTGTTTTGCTTCTGACTGACCTCTTCCCCCACTCTGCACTCCCTTCTTTCACCCTTCCCTCCTAATCCTCTTCCCCTTATCTTCTATTGGGTTAGATAGATTACTCCTCCCAATTGGGTGTGTATGTTAGTCCCTCCTTGAGCTAACTCTGATGAGATTAAGGTCTTTCAGCTAATTCTGTATACTAAAGTTTTCTTTCTCCCTCCCTCCTCCACCCTCCCTATGAAATCAAGCAATTCAATACAAGTCATACATGTGCAGTTATGCAGAGTATCTTCACCTTCCTTGAAAGTGTTTTGGGGGGCAGCTAGATGGCGCAGTGGATAAAGCACTGGCCCTGGATTCAGGAGGACCTGAGTTCAAATCTGGCTTCAGACACTTGATACTTACTAGCTGTGTGACCTTGGGCAAGTCACTTAACCCTTATTGCCCTGCAAAAAAAACCCCAAAAGACAAACAAACAAACAATAAAAGAAAGTGTTTTACTTTGTACTGACCCCTCCCCCAATCTGCCCTCCCTCCTTCCCCTTTTCTCCCCCCTTATCTCCTTCCCCTCCCACTTTTCCTCAGAGCAAAATATATATTACTATGCCCACTTGAGTATGTATGTTATTCTGTCTTTGAGCCAATTCTGATGATAGTAAAGTTCACTCACTACCCCACTCCTTTCCCCTCTTCTGCTCCCTTCCATAAGCTTTTATCTTGTTTCCTTTATATAAGCTGGGAAAATATGAAGAAGGGCTCTACAGAGAAAGCCACAAAAAAATATACAAAAGGGATAGTGGTCTCTCCCTTAAGAATTATGCAACCCCCAAGATAGGGGAGGAAAGATATTAAAGGCATAGAGCTCCTGACACAATTACCCATAAAAGAACAATAAAGCAACCCCTGGAGAAGCAAGTTGGCTTGAGGTTATCTTCAGAACAGAGAACAGTCCAGACAAGAGAAAAACCTGCCCTCCCTCAAACTGCAACACCTAGGACTCTCTGAAGCTTGGGACAGTGTATCTTGTAAGTAGGGCCCCACTATAAGAGGGAGTTAAAAGAAGTAAAGAATTAATTGTTATTTGAGGTTTTTATGCCTCAGCGAGCACTGGCCTGGGGCTCAGGGTGCTCCTCCAAAAGCACGGTGCTCCGCCCACTGGTTGTAGCCATTGCCAGGGTTCTGGCACCTCACGTCATCACCACTCACAGATGCCTACACGGGCCTGGCAAAATTATAATGATTGGAAGCCTAGTGAGGGCAGTCATGTGACTGTTAGAGCAGCCATCCCATTGGCTGGGACTGTGTCGGGTGTTTCTAGGTTTGGGGGAGGAGAATTGGGCATTCTAGGTGGAAACTGGAAAGCGACAGGAGTTCTGCTGCGTATTTTCAGCTGATTCCGGGGCGGTGGTATGTTTCAGGTATTGTAATTTCCCTTTCCCCATTTTTATTTCCTTTCCCTTGATCCTACTGATCCTGTTTGTGTGTTTTTTTTTAAGTTCGTTCTTGTTAAAATCTTGTTCTGTTTGAGGGAGGCTGCCAGTCTCCTTCCTTGTCCCAATATTGTGGTGAGCCGCTTAGCTAGCACTCCCCAATTGGTCCCCACAAAGTCAAGTAAAAGATGGCAAGATGAGCAAGCAAAGAAAGTTGAGAATTATAGAAAGTGTCTTCAGCGATAAGGAGCCCAAGACAATTCCAAAAGTTTCATGTTGGAAAATGCTCTCCACATTAAGAAAAAAAAAAAAAAAAGAACTGTGGGATCTGAATCCAGATTGAACCATACTATTTTCACTTTTTAAAAAATTTTCTTGAAGTTTTTCCCTTTTTTCCTGAGTCTTTTTTCACAATATGAATAATGGGGAAATGTTTAACATGATTGTCCATACATAGCCTAATTCAGATTGGTTTCACTCTTATGGAGGTGGGAAGTAAAGAAGGGAGAGAGAAAAATTTGGAATTCAAAATCTTGTGAAAACAAATGATAAAAAAAAATGTTTTACAGATATCATCCCTTCATCTTCAGTTCAGACCTGTGTCCTCTGTCTAAATATAAAGAAAGTTCTGAACTGAAGATGAAGGGATATCTGTAAAGTAGTACCTGAGTTCAAAGCTGGCCTCAGACACTTGACACTTACTAGCTGTGTGACCTTTGGCAAGTCACTTAACCCTCATTGCCCTGCAGAAAAAAATAGCATTAAAACTATGAATACCCTTTGAGCCAGAAATATTTGTGGTGCTAAATATTTGAAAATTGAAAGAATGTCCATAATTTGGGGAATGGTTGAATAAGGTATATTTTTGTGATGAAATACTATTGTTCTATAAAATATGAGAAGTAGGACGATTTCAGAAAAATCCAGGAAGACTTAAATGAACTTATGAAAAGTGAAGTGAACAGAACAGAATAGTGCACAAAGTAACAACAATGTTGTAAGGATGATAATTTGTGAAAGATTTAGCTACTCTGATTAAGTCAATGATCCAAGACAATCCCAAAGGACCCATGATGAAAAATGCAGTATACCTGAAGAGACAGAAATGAAAAAAAATATGTAAATTGAAACATATATTTATTGTTTTTCTTGTCTTTTTTGTGTACATTTTCTTTTATCAACATTGCTAATATAGAAATATGGCTTTCATGATGTCATATGTGTAATCCATATTAAATTTCTTCCCTTTTTTTTTTTTTTTGTGAGGCAATTGGGGTTAAGTGACTTGCCCAGGGTCACACAGCTAGTAAGTGTTAAGTGTCTGAGGCCAGATTTGAACTCAGCTACTCCTGACTCCAGGGCCGGTGCTCTATCCACTGCACCACCTAGCTGCCCCAATTTCTTCCCTTCTTAAAGAAGAGGTTTTGGAGGAAAGGAGGGAATTTGGGATTCAAAAAAAGGTTGTAATATTATGATAATTGGGAAATATTTAACAAAATAAATTAAACATATTAAAAATACAGTACCATAAACTATTTAAAAAAACCTGTATATTATCATATGTTTGTCTAATATTTTCATATTCTTCGCTGTAAATTTTTTGTGCCTCTGTTGGTATTTTAGATCTCATCCTGAAATTGTGGAAAGAGTTCTGTGTTTAACATAAAAGGACCTAGATTAGAATCCTGATGGACTCTGCCCATGGGTATGCTGGGAATAGACTAACAACTGGTTCTTGAAAAAAAATGTGGGCATGGAATTATAATCTGCATTACTAACATATTGTTATGATTTTTACTAAATATAGACAATTAACAAAACAATAAATAAAGCCCTGATTTGTAGCCTTTGCTTATTTCTGAAGTATAAATGCTCACAGTGAAAATTTAACAATCAAACTCCTGTGAACTGGTTCTAGCTAACTCCAACGCACACCTGGCTCTGTCTCATATTACCTTTGAGACTTTTGTTAAGCCACAACTTCTCTGGGTTTTAGTTCCTTCATCTTTAAAACCAAGTGGTTAGACTAGGAAATGCATACCTGCATTTCCTTCCAGCTCAAGTTCTATGACACTTAGGGGTTTAGTATATGGTATTCTACATCACAGACTTCAGGTCTTTGTAAAGTGATGTATCTTTGCCTGAAAAAATGTTATGTTCCTGTACTCTGTAGATATATGTATTTGATTAGTGATTTTCATGAGTGTTAGTTAAAACTAATTTAAGTATCATCTCTATTCCATTTTTGCTCTTTTCAAAGAACATCCATCAACATCTGTAGCACTCCAACTCCGGATCTTTCCCCTGACAAAGGGACTATATGCTTACATATGTTCTCACATACCAACTATATCAAGGGAGATATATCCTAAGTGAGAATTATTTGCATTTTATATAAACTCCAATAAGTATTTCTGTCTCATCTCTCCTATTTAGGGCTCTTCATAAAAAAAGGATTGCATTTTCATAAGGTGTAAAATTCCCCTAGCACTCACTATACTGCTATATAAACAACACTAAAAATAATGGCAATAGCTCATATTTTCTCTAGTACCTTAAGGTTATAAAATCCTTTCTTCAGGATAATCTTTCATGTCAGGAATATTCAATTTCTGTTCACAGTTTGGTACTGTGGAAAGAGCATTGAATTTGGAGTCAGAGCTCCTACTTGTGGGAACTTGGACAAGTTATTTAATATTGTTGAGCCTCAGTTTCCTCCTCTGTAAAATGAAGGGGTTAGACTAGATGGCCCCTAGAGTTCCTTCCAGTTCTAAAGTTATGACCCTATTACACTGCTTATGGAGTATTTACTATAGTGTTAACACTTATTCTTTGTTCTAAGTTATATATAAGAGAAATACAATATTTTACTACATTCACAGAAGGTATCCCTATGTCAATTGTAGACTAATTAGAAGGAGTCAATTATTCTGCTATGTTTCTGACCCTAAACCCTATAGGGAATGTAGGGCAAAGCTCTCCCAGTAACAAGGATGGCACTGTCACTGGACCCTAGGGAATAGGGAGAGATTGTACACCATGCTTCTGGAAGACTGTAATGGGAAGATAATTGCTATGATGAAGTGAGGAAATGCACTAAAAGAGGAAACATTTTATCATATGTTGATGCATTAAGGTAAAATTCACATTTGCCCTATAATGTTCATTATTTTCCTGACAAGGATCAATTATAAACTGAAAAAGAAAGTATTTAATCAAGTATAAATTTTTATTAAAGGCAATGAATGAAAATAATTTCAGAGAAGCAAACATGGAATCTTGGAAAAAGAAAGGACTCTGCAGTCAGAACATTTGGGTGCAAAATATAAAAGCTGATAGTGCAAATTTGGGTGTTCAAGGGTCAGAGGTAATCACACTCTGCCCAAGGAATAAATCCAGCCTACAACCTGTTTTTAAATGTCCTTTGTATTTGGAAAATGTACTTTTCTGAACCCTGGCAGAACCCAAGGTACTTAATCTCCCAAGAACTCTGATTCTTTATCTGAATGATGAATTGGGATAAATGTTTTCTAGGGTCTTGGCCAGTTCAAGATCTATAATTATAAGGTCCTTTGAATATAGATTAATTAGTAAAAACTTCAGAAGGGAGGTGTGTGTTTGAGGCCAGAGAAAATTGATTAAAAAAAATCTCCAATTGATTTTAATCTCTCTTTTAACTGTCCATTATTGAATCTAATTTTATTTGCATTATGATCTGAAAAGGAAGTGTTTAGTATTTTTGCATTTCTGCATTTGGTTGTGAGGTTTTTAGATGGTCAATTTTTGTGTATGTCCCAAGTACTACCAAGAAGAAGGTATATTCCTTTCTATTCCCATTCAGCTTTCTCGAGAGTTCTATCATATCTAACTTTTCCAGAATTTTATTCATTTCCTTAATTTCTTTCTTGTTTATTTTTTTGTTATTTATCCAGGTCTGAGAGAGGAAGTTTAAGGTCCCTCACTATTATAGTTTTATTATCTATTTCTTCCTGTAACATTTAATTACTTCCTCAAAAATTTAGATGCTATACCATTTGGTGTATATGAGCTAAGTATTAATATGACTTAATTGTCTATGGTACCTTTAAGCAAGATATAGTTTCCTTCTTTATCTCTTTTAATTAGATCTATTTTTACTTTTGCTTTTTCTGAAATCATGATTGCTACCACTACTTTCTTTGGGTCAGTTGAAAGAAAATAGTTTCTGTTCTAGCCCCTTATGTTTACCCTGTGTGTATCTCTGCTTCAAATGTGTTTCTTACAAACAGAATATTGTAGGATTTTTGTTTTGTTTTGTTTTTAAATAAAATTATTTTATTATTTTACAGTTACATATAGAGATAGTTTTCAACATTTGTTTTTATAAGATTTCCAATTTCAAATTTTTCTCCTTCTCTCTCCTGCCTCCCCCCACCCCCAGACAGCAGGTAATCGGATATAGGATATATATGTGTGTGTGTGTGTGTGTGTGTGTGTGTGAGACCTGGGTGCTCCAGAATTTGGCTGCAATATTCCTGGAAGTTTTAATTTTGGGTTCTCTTTCAGGAGTTAATTATTGGATTATTTTATTTTCTATTTTAATTTCTGGTTCTAGAATATTAGGGCAGTTTCCTGGATAATTTATTGAAAGCTGATGTGGCTCTTTATTCTGATCATGACTTTCAGGTAATCCAATTTTTTTTTTGCAGGTCAATGAGGGTTAAATGACTTGCCCAAGGTCACACAGCTAGTAAGTGTCAAGTGTCTGAGGCCAGATTTGAACTCAGGTACTCATGAATCCAGGGCCAGTGCTTTATCTACTGTGCTACCTAGCTGCTCCCCAATCCATTACTTTTAAACTATCTTAACCGACTCAATTTTTCATGTTACTTGTTTTTCCAATGAGGTATTTCACAATTTTTATTATTTTTTCATTGTTTTAGTTTTGTTTTATTGCTTCTTGTTTTTTTTTCAGAAACTCATTAGCTTCCATTTGTTCATATGTACTTTTTTTTTTTTTTTGGTAAGGCAATTGGGGTTAAGTGAAAATGCCCAGGGTCACACAGCTAGTAACTGTTAAGTGTCTGAGGTCGGATTTGAACTCAGGTCCTCCTGACTTCAGGGCTGGTGTTCTATCCACTGTACCATCTAGCTGCCTGAATCCTACTTTTTTTTTATGTTAAAGTAGGACTCTGCTTCCAAGGTGGAAGTCCCACTGGCTTTAGGGAGGTTTATACAGCTGTTTTAAGAGATGGTTCTAGGGAATTATAAGTTTTCAGAACTTCCAAGGTAGAATGACCAAAGGAGAGTTATGTTGACTTCTCTACTGGCCTGTGCCTCAGTTGTAGCAAAGAGACCCTTGTGACCTCTTTCTGACCAGTCATTTGACCCACTTACCATCTGTGTTCTGAAACCTCTAGAAGCAGCCTCTGCCATTGCTGATTCAGTGGCTCCCAAGACCTGCTCCTGGTTTGCTGGGTCCTGATCTATGCTGGTATAGCCTGTGCTGGCTTATGCTCTACTCTCACCCTGGTGTGACATACCTTTCCTGACAATTTTCTAAGTTTTCTTTGGCTGGAAAATTATTTTAACTTTTGTGGGTTCTGCTATTCCAGGAATAGTTTTATGGGATTATTTAAAGATATTTGGAAACTTTATGGGGAGAGCTCAGATGAGAGCCTATTCTCTGCCATCTTGATTCATCCTAAGAGAAGTAGATTTCCATTAGTATAGCTAAATATTTATTTCCCCAAAAATGCTCATTAGTAAATTGAACTATATTTGCATTTCATAATGATGTTAGTATTTCATTCCTCGCCTTCAAAACAAGGTTTAGCCAAACACTATGAAAAGAAGTTTTAGGTTTTAGTGGAGAATAAAAATGTCTGTAAGATAACAATTTAGGAAATGATTACTTATGATGTATATATAAAGGAAAATTAATACTGTTGTAACTGAGGTAAGTTGGAGGTGTTGGAAATACTGTCAAATATGTGAGTAATTTTTTGATGATAAAAATGTTATCAAAATAATAACGGCTAAGAAAATTATAGAATCCTGTAAAGTTTACAAGTAGATAAGGACTGTACCTAACATTTCAATGGCACAAAGATATTTCATAGGAGGAAAATCCCTCTACCATTTTAAGATGATGACTTCTCTGTGGTACATAATCTTACATTGTTGCCTGGGGGGCATTGAGAGGTGGGAAAGAAGGCAGAATCCTCCTCTTTCTGTTCCCCAATCATGTCAGAGGACACCACTTAGCAGTAAGATGAATACACAAATGGATACAATTACTTGGGCCTGAAATTCCAAAATACATAGCAGGGCATTTCTCATTGGAATTATTGGGACAAGTGCCTCATTTTCACACTTTAACTGTAGACAAGTTAATAAATTGTACTATAAATAATAATTGGTAATTAAAAAGGGAATAAGGGAGAAAAGTCATTCAATTCAAATCAGTTCAATGAGTGGTTTTTTTTTTTTTGTTGTTGTTGTTTTGTTTTGTTTTGCAGGGCAATGGGGGTTAAGTGACTTGCCCAGGGTCACACAGCTAGTAAGTGTCAGGTGTCTGAGACCGGATTTGAACTCAGGTCCTCCTGAATCCAGGGCTGGTGCTTTATCCACTGTGCCACCTAGCTGCCCCATGTTTCTTTTTTTTTTTTTAATAAAATCTGCTATCCAAATGAAAAAGGCAATACTTTTAGAATCAGGAATATATGAATTGAAGTCCTACCTCTGATTCATATCAACTGTGAATTAATGTGTAGATTCCTTAACCTTTCAGTGCCCCATGGCTCATCTGTAAGGTTACATACACACATATGCAAATATATAAATATACATTTTCCTGCTTTTCATTTTTGAAGCAAAGACCAATAATGGGAATATAAGTATGAAGTATCTCAACTGGAAATTTGCCCATAACTTATCCTCTTAGAGAATTTCCTGAGACTGAGTGGTTACAATTTTTAATAATAATCCTATAGCAAGTAATTTTAAAAGTGTAAACTTGAAGACAGATCTTCCTGAATAAAGGTCTAGTATTCTACCCAATATTCAAGAAATTCTCATACATTCATGTATTCATGAAGTATTGGAATGGTAGTCTACTAAACAGAAAGTGCAGTTTAACGTATAAATCAATGCACAACATCAGGAATAAACTTATATAACTGGAAAAGCATTTCTTACCTTGTTTTTCATTCTCCCACCTTTGACCTCACCCCAACATTTGCAAATGGTACATGCTACTATAATTGTGGAAAGACAGCCAGGCAAATACTTTTGGCTCCTTGGAGAGATGATAGACTAGTAATGCTCATTATACCACCTGCTTCTAAAGAAAAAAAAAAAACAGTCACCAAGTATGATTGCTCAGAATCAGAATCTCTGATTGGATTGGATTGGAAGGTAACACTCAAAACTTCTTTACACTTGATTACACAAAACATGCAATGGACACCCACGAAGGTTATTTACAAGGACTCACCAAAAGCACTTATAATGCAAATATTACTAAACCCCAACCGTGGGACTGATGGGCATTTCATTCTTGGTTTGTTCTTAGCTTCTGTTTGAAGCTACTTCCCAAAATCAAGACACAAGGATTTTTTTTTAATTGCTTAGTATAATCATCAAAAACAAACACATTCATATAATATATGATATTAAATATATTATAGCCAATATTGATTTAATTCCTAGACTGTATACATTCCTGGACAAGGTCTTGGGCAAGATATAAATCTCAGACAATAACATCTCATTCCTTATGTACCCAAAATAAATAGGCCTAAGTAGGTAACATTTATTTAGCACTTAAAATTTTACAAAAGTTAGTGTATATTACCTCGTTTGAGTCTCACAATAAGCCTATAATTTAGGTACTATTATTATCTACATTTTACATGGGGGGGGAAAAGTGTTAGAGACATTAAATGTCTTGTTCATGTTCCTTCAAAGAAACCTTGTAAAGTAAATGCTTTTATCAGTATGTGTGTGTGTGTGTGTGTGTGTGTGTGTGTGTGTGTGTGTGTGTGTGTGTACGTGTGTGTATTTAACAGACAAGGAAATTGTGTCTCTCAGAGGTTAAGAGTTTTGTGGGACTGCTAGGTGGCACAGTGAATAAAGCACCCGCCCTGGATTCAGGAGGATTTGAGTTCAAATCCGGCCTCAAACACTTGACACTTACTAGCTGTGTGACCTGCGGCAGGCAAGCCACTTAACTTTCATTGCCCCAGCCAAAAAAAAACCAAAAACACCCCAAAAACAAACAAACAAAAAAAAGAGTTTTGCTCAGAATCATGCAGGCAATGTTTGAGGCAGAATTTGAACTAACATTAAAATAAATATGTAAATATGTGAGAGAGGTTCATAGCACAAGTATGATGTCAAATCATAGGAGGACCTCTGCTCTCAGGTAGAAAGGAATCTTCTGATGGAAATAGCCTTTGAGTGGGACTCTACAGAGTTATTTGGAATTTAATAGGTGCTGAGGGAGAAAAAAAGGCATTCAATTCGAATCAGTTCCATTTTTTTTTTTTAAAGAAAACCTAGGTCTAAATCAGAGAGGTAATAATTTTGGATACAGGAAAACTTGAACTGAAGTTATGTCTCTGTTATATACTGCCCATGTGGCTATGTGAAAGACTTTACCCTGTCAGTGCCCCCAAGAACCTCTGTAAAACTCTGTGCCCCAGCATTGTGAATAGCACCGGTTGGGAAGGTCATTGTTAAGAGGGGGACAACCAGGGCAGTGGAGAAACTGAAGTCTATCTTGAATTAGGATAGGTATATTTATTCAGGATATAAGACTCAGAAGGTTTAAAATACAGATTTTCAGTACTTGAAATGTTCTTATGTGAAAGTTTGTTTATAGTAATTCTGCTTGGTCACAGGAGACAGAAGCAGGTGTGTAGAAGTGGTAGAGACAAATTTAAGTTTGATGTCAAAGCATATGATTTTTTTTAAAATTTCATAAGAGCTATATCATTGTTTTTCAGTTGCGACTGACACTTTGTGACACCGTGCCCACCCCCCCGCCCCTTCTGGTGTTTTCTCAGCAAAGATATTAGAGTAGTTTGTCATTTTCTTCTCCAGCACATTTTAGAGACAAGGAAACTGAGATGAACAAAGTTTAGTGACTTCAAGGGTTAGACAGCAAGTAAGTGTCTGAGGCTGGATTTGAACTCAGATCTTCCTGACTCCAGAGCTTGTGGTCTATTCACTGAGCTGCCTAGGCAGCCTCATGGTAAAGTATAGCTTAGTAAAAAATAAAATTAAAAATAGCAGAACTTAATACATTGTAGTACCTTAAAATATGTCATTTTTTCTGTTTTGCATTTGTTTCAATCATGCCTGACACTTCAGGATCCTGTTTGAGTTTTTTCTTGGCAAAGATATTGAAGTTGTTTTCCATTTCATTCTCCAATTCATTTTATAAATGAGAAAACTGAGGCAAACAGAGGTAAGTGACTTGCCTAAGGTCAAACAACTAATATGTGTCCAAGACCAGATTTGAACTCAGGAAAAGGACACTTACTGACTCCAGGTCTAGTACTCTATCCACTGTACCACCTAGCTGTCATAAGTCAATTCATATTCCAGCAGTAAGAGTTACATGTAAAACGTGTCAGGAAAATTTCTAAGTCCAATGGAGGAACAGAAACAAAAGTCTCCAAGCCATAGAAAATAGGTTTATTGAGAGAAGGCCTCACAATTCAGGGGCTGGACCTGAAAGACTTTGAGTTACAAAATCAATGAGGTGTTTTGTTTTTTTTTTTGTTTGTTTGTTTTTTAGGGCAATGAGGGTTAAGTGACTTGCCCAGGGTCACACAGCTAGTAAGTGTTAAGTGTCTGAGGCCAGATTTGAACTTAGGTACTCCTGAATCCAGGGCCAGTCCTTTATCCACTGCACCACCTAGCTGCCCTATCAATGAGTTTTTATACCCCTACAGAGCTTGAATGCTTCTGTACCATACTAATTAGAAGTATCTATAATTAAGGCATCTTCTTAGGAATATTGAAATTGCCTACATGACAAATGTCAGCATTTTCCAATTCTCATATCATCCTTCTTGTGGAAACAGTGTCATAATTCTGCTCCATGATCCCTTCTAATAAAGCATATCACTAGTGAGCTGCATGACCCCCCCTTGAGTTAAGCATAACACTCATGGTTTCTAAAATATAGTACTTCTGACTATTGTATCTTCTGATATTACTTAATGCTTGACATTGGAAAGTATCATCTGACTTTATTAAATAGGAAGAAGAGAGACTTAATCTACTAGTACAATTAAAATATCTAAATATGATAAAACACAATTTTTAGTTAATCTGCTGATTATTATCATAATTATATCATTTTAAATCTCTTGTAACTAAGGGTTGGGGAATATCTCACTCACAAACTGGAATGATAAATGATATATTAAGCTGACATAACACTTTATTTAATATATTTGAGTGACAAATAATATCACTTTGTGCCAACATATGGCATAGAATATACTATATGACATTGTATATATTATGCCATATATTATATACCATTTTATAGTATGTATTATATTACATACTATATTATATATTATAATATAATACACATATGACATGGCAGTAAAGTATAGTTCTGTGTGTATATTTAAAGCATTGTATATAGTATAATGTCAAAGAAACAAATATATAATATAATGTCATATATGATGTGATATAATTTGGAATCTTGTGACATGGCATGGCATGATCTAGCATAATGTAAAATAACAACATAATAGTATATTTTATGTATATTGGCTAACATATATAGCACTTATTATGTGCCAGATGACTTATGCTTATCATCTCATTTTTTTTCAATTTTCATTTTTTTTCCAGTTCCATGTAAAGATAGTTTTCAACATTTGTTTTTAATAAGACTTTGAGTTCTAAATTTTTCTTCCTTCCCCCCCTCCATAAGACAGAAAGCAATCTGATATAAGTTATATATGTACAAACACATTAAACATACTTCTGCCTTAGTCATGTTGTGAAAGAAGAATCAGAGCAAAAGGGAAAAACCTCCAAAAAAGAACAAAAATTAAAAGTAGAAACAGTATGGTTCAATCTGCATTCAGATTCTACAGTTCTTTTTCTGGATGTGGAGAGCATATTCCATCATCTGTCCTTTGGAATTGTCTTGGATCATTGTACTGCTGAGAAGGGCTAAGTCTATCACAGTTGATCATTACAACGTTGTTGTTATTGTGTACAATGTTCTCCTGGTTCTGCTCACTTCAGTCTGCATCAGTCCACTTAAGTCTTTCCAATTTTTTCTAAAATCTGCCAGCTCATCATTTCTTATAGAACAATAATATTCCACTACATTCATATACCACAACTTGAGTCCCCCTAACTTCTCATAGTCTCAGGTAAAGAATGGAAGAGATCTTCAGCATGCCAGTTACTATGAGGAGGATGAAAACACTGAAAGAGCCAGAAGACATACAAACCAGAGAGCCAAACCAAGAACACTCTCAGATTCTTCTAAGGATTTTTATCTTCTTTCAATAGAGGTGGGTCATTATACACTGATCAAAGCAAATGGGTTAACATAATTCAATCCATTGGTTGATATGATTTGAAGGTGGTCTAAATTAAAATGAACTCAACAGATGACATCAGGGAAAATAATATAAAAGACCCCCACTGAAATTGCTCAAGGCAAAGTTAGGTGTGGCTTTATTCCATCAGTCCTTCCCTAAGCTAGACAAAAGAGTCTGTCTCCATTTCTTTTGTTCCCTTGGGTTTGTCTCAAATAAGATTTGCAGAAGTTTCTCAAGAATTGGACTTTCTGGAGCTGGGTTTGGGTTTGGGGTATGGGGTGGAGAAAACACTGAGAAACTGATCCCTGGGTCTCCAAAGAAACAATTATTAATAATTATTTTCTCACAGGTATATGAACTTCTTTTTTAGATACATATTTTAATCATTGTATTTCAATACAATTGCTTATCTTTTTAATCCCAAACATTTTATCTATGTATTTAAAAGCATTATTTTGAGAAGGTTTCCATAGGCTCACCCAGATTGTCAGAGGGCCATAATGTAAAAAGTTTAAAAACTCTTTATCTAATAGTACCCCCTCATTTTTTATGGGATTTTCAAAATATCTTTTTGTGGTTTTAAGCTACTAAATATAAAAAGTTCAATAAGACTTTTGGGAAACACTAACACCAACACCAACAATAATGATAATTCTTATGGGGGAAATGGATGGTCAGCTTTGGGGTTGTTGGGGTAGGGGTTCTTAGGTATTCCTCTTTAACAAATTTCACACTCCAGCACACAAATCCAAATAGAATTAAATATTTTTGGGGGGTGCTAGAGAAAGGAAACTTTGAGACAAGTCTCAAGGTTTGGTAGATCCAGTGCTGTGGTTCTCTTAGATACCTGTCTCCTTGAGGAGGAGAAAGGTAAATATTTTTATAGAGAACCAGTGGTGGAGGGATCTGATGGGGTGATCACTGGACTGTGGTAAGTTCCCTTATTGGGTTTGATCACTCGAGTGTGGGACATCTCCCAATGGTGGTTTCTGGGGAAAGTTGAGTGAGAGGCAGCTCTGATTTCTCCAGCTATCTTTGCCCCCTGGTGCTTCCATGACTTATGGGCTTATCTCCCCAAGGGTTAGGGAAGACTGGAATGAAAGGTGGTGGTCCTGGAGTTAACTTGGTCCCAAACTAGTGCAGTTTATCTCTTTAAGTGTATCTGTCCTTTGGTTTAGGTTCTCAAGAAGGTTCTCTGAGTTCCCCCAGAAAACTTCTGAGGAAACCCAGGCCCATAGCAATAATAATTATCTAAATATTTTAATATTTGATAGTTAACTAGTACTTATTATGTGCCAATATGCTTGCTATGTGTACTTAATATTTTAAGTACATTAGAATAAATTTATTTGATTCTCACAACAACCCTGGAAGGTAAGTGCTAATATTATCCCATTGGGAACTGAGATAAACAGAAGTAAAATGACCTGCTCAGGGTCACAAAGATAGTAAATATTTGAGGCTGGATTTTAACTTGGGTCTTCCTGAATACAGGCCTGGCATTCTATTCACTCTATCCTCTATAAAATTTCATTTGATCCTCACAACAACCCTGATAGATAGGTGTTCTTATTAATCACATTTTACTAATGAGGAAACTGAGGTAAACAGTGATTAAGTTACTTGTCCAGGGTCACACAGCTGCTAAGTGTCTGAAGCCAGATTTGAATTCAGGTCTTCCTGATTTCAGGCCTGACACTCTAGCCACTTCACCTTCTTGGTCATGGATCTAAATATGATTATTTCTATGTCTTCCACTATTACTTTAGAAGAAACACTTGTCTCCACATGGAAATGCAGCTGGTTAGTAGGTCACTAGGGTATGTTGACCCAAGGGGTCTTAGGCAACCACCATATATAAAGGCATGGGCTACAGGTGTCTGGAACCTTTTAAGACCTCGTGCCAGGAAGCTAAATAAACACACACACACACACACACACACACACACACACACACACACACACACACCAAAACAAAACAAAACAAAAAAAACTAGGGCCAATCAGATAACATGGGAAGAAGAAATTCAACTCTAGGAACTTAGGGAAGTTGTATTTCAAAATCAGTCTGAAGCTATACTACTATATTTTGAAATCTTTGCCTATAGAAGTGATTTTATAAAATGTACTCACACAACTATGAAGCTAGTTCTAGTCTTGTCATCTCTTGTCAGGAATATTCTAATATCCTCCTAACTGATCCCTCTACCTACCATCTCTGCCTTTTCTAACACATAGTTTTAACATTGACCAATGTGATATTCCCCAAATCCACATGCAAACATTGAATTCCCTTACAAAATAAACTTCGATGTCTCCCTTTTGACTACAGAATTAAATAAAATTTTAAAAAGTCCTCAGTATGACTTTTAAAGCCCTGCATAGAGGTAGAGCCAAGATGGCAGAGAGAAGCCAGGAAGTTACCTGAGCACTCCTTCAGTTCCCTCAAAAAGAACATTAAATCAAGACTCTGGACAGATTTTGAAACTACAGAACCTGTAAAGAGACAGAGAGACACAGTTTTCCAAACAGAGATAATTTAGAAGACTTCAGGAAATGTTGGTCTCACTTGGGCAAAAGAGAGGTGGAGCGCAATGCAACACAGCACAGCATGGAGGGGGACTGGGCAAGTCATCAGGAAGCTTTAGGCTACAGCTGAGAAACTGACCCCCTAGATCCTAGCTCAACAAGCTGGTGGTGCATCAGGCCAGTGGAAAAACCCACCAGCACCAGCCAAGGGGACAGACTGCCGGCTAGAAGGCCACCCACAAATAGGCACAACCAGGCCTGGCCATCCCGGTGTGCCAGGAACAAGCCCAAGGTAGTGAGAAATCCACAAGCCAAAGAGACCTCAGTGTAGAAAGACGAGTGACACAGCCCCTATACCCCAGCACAAGAAGCTGGAAACAGGCAACCTGGTGCACCCAGAGCAGACCTCAACTTTTAAAAAAAGTAAGTTGCAGGGGCAGCTAGGTGGTGTAGAGGATAGAGAACCGGCCCTGGAGTCAGGAGTACCTGAGTTCAAATCTGGCCTCAGACACTTAACACTTACTAGCTGTATGACCCCTGGGCAAGTCACTTAACCCCAATTGCCTCACTTAAAAAAAAAAAAGTAAGCTGCAATATGAGTAAGAAACAAAAAAGAGCTCTTACCATTGAGAGCTTCTGTATCAACAGGGAAGAGGCAAACACAAACTCAGATGAGGACAGTACTCTCAAATTGCCTACATGTGAAGCTTCAGGAGGGAAGATGAATTGGTCTCAAGAAAAAACAATCCTTTTTGGAAGAAAAAATGGGGAGAGAGCTCAAAAAGGATTTTCAAAATCAATTGAGAGAAGTAGAAGAAAAAATAGGGAGAGAAATGAAAGCAATACAAAAAAATTATGAAAAAAGAATCAGCAGCTTGGAAAAGCACAAAGATTGACTGAAGAAAACAATTCCTTAAACAATTCATCCGGCCAAATTGGGAAAAAAAAGGTGCATAATCTCAATGAAGAAAACAATGCCTTAAAAATTAAAATTGGGCAGTTGGAAGATAATGATTCTCTGAGACACCAGGAATCAGTCAACCAGAATCAAAAGAATGAAAAAAAGAAGAAAATGTGAAATACCTCATTGGAAAGACAACTGACCAGGAAAACAGATCTAGGAGAGATAATTTGAGAATTATTGGACTTCCTGAAAGCCATGATGAGAAAAAGAGTCTAGACACCATATTTAATTACTTGCTGTCTTGGGGAGGGGGGGAGGGAGAAAAATTTGAAACTAGAAATCCTATAAATACAAATGTTTAAAACTATCCATACATGTAACTGGAAAATAATAATTTAAGATATTTTAGGACATCTAGTTTGATAGATTCAATAGATAATTTGTGATCCAGAATTCATTGGGCGGTGGCAGGGAGAGTGGATACATGGTCATCTTTTTTTATAATAAACATTTTTATTTTTAGCCCTGCATGTTATTTTTAAAACATAATGTATTTTATTATTTTCAAATTACATGTAAAGATAGTTTTAAACATTTGCTTTTATAAGATTTTGAGTTCCAAATTTTTCTACCTCCCTCCCTTCCGTCCCCCTTCCCCAAAACAAAAAGCAATCTAAAATATGTTATATATGTACAATCACATTAAACATATTTTTGCATTAGTCATGTTGTGAAAGAAGAATCAGAACAAAAGGGGAAAACGTCAAAAAAGAAAAAAAAATAGAAACAGTATGGTTAAGTCTGTATTCAGTTTCCACAGTTCTTTTTTCTGGATGTGCATTTTCCATCATGAGTTCTTTGGAATTGTCTTGCTAAGAGCTGTCTATCATAGTTGATCATCACACAGCATTGCTGTTACTGTGTACAATATACTTCTGGTTCTGCTCACTTCACTGAGCATTAGTCAACTCAAGTCTTTCCAGGTTTTTCTGAAATGTGCCTATTTATAATTTCTTATATCACAATAGTATTCCATTACATTCACATACAAGAACTTGTTCAGCCATTCCTCAATTGATGGGCAACACCTCAAATTCCAATTCCTTGCCACCACAAAAAGAGGTTCTATAAATATTTTTGTAAATGTGGGTCCTCTTCTACTTTTTATGATCTCTTTAGGACATAGACCTAGTAGTGGTATTACTGGGCCAAAGGGTATGCACAGTTCCATAGCCCTTTGGGCATAGTTCCAAATTGCTCTCCAGAATGGTTGAATCAGTTCATAACTCCACCAACAATGTATTAGTTTTTGAATTTTCCACAGTTCTCCAACATTTATTATTTTCATTTTTTGTCATATTAATTCTTTTTTGCAGAGCAATGGGGGTTAAATGACTTGCCCAGGGTCCCACAGCTAGTAAGTGTCAAGTGTCTGAGGCCAGATTTGAACTCAGGTACTCCTGAATCCAGGACCGGTGCTTTATCCACTGCACCACCTAGCTGCCCCCTGTCATATTAATTTAATGTAATCAAAATCATTTTGAATTTCACAATATTCTCTACCACTTGTTTGGTAATAAATTCCTTTCCTCTCCATAGATCTGACATGTAAACTATTCTTTCTTCTCTTAATTTATTTATGTTATCACCCTTTATGTATAAATCATGTACCCATTTTGACCTTATTTTGGTATATGGTGTAAGATGTGGTCCATGCCTAATTTCAGCCATACTATCTTTGAGTTTTCCTGGGACTTATTGTCAAATACTGAGTTCTTATCCCAAAAGCTGGAGTCTTTGGATTTATCAAACAGTAGATTACTATAGTCTTTTACAACTGTGTCCCCTGTGGCTAACCTATTCCAATGATTCACCACCATACTTCTTAGCCAGTACCAAATAGTTTTGATGACTGCAACTTTATAGTATAGCTTCAGATTTGGTATGGCTAGCCCACCTTCCTGTGCATTTTTTTTCCATTAGTTCCCTTGATATACTTGACCCTTTTTTACTTTCAGCTGAATTTTGTTACTATTTTTCTAGTTAGGTAATCTGAATGGTATGGCACTGAATAAGTAAATTAATTTAGGTAGAATTGTCATTTTTATTATATTAACTCAGTCTATCCATGAACAATTGATTTTTTCCAGTCATTCAGATCCGATTTTCTTTGTGTGAAAAATATTTTGTAATTGTGTTCATAGAGTTCCTGGGTTTCTCTTGGCAGGTGGACTCCCAAATATTTTAAATTGTCAACAGTTACTTTCTATCTCTTGCTGCTGAGGTATGTTGGCTATGTATAGAAATGCTGATGATTTATGTGGATTTATTTTATGTCCTGCAACTTTGCTAAAGTTGTTAATTGTTTGAAGTCATTTTTAATTGATTTTCTAGGATTCTCTAAATATATATCATGTCATTTGCAGTCATACTTTTTTTTTTAATTTTTGTTGGGCAATGGGGGTTAAGTGACTTGCCCAGGGTCACACAGGTAGTAAGTGTCAAGTGTCTGAGGCCAGATTTGAACTCAGGTACTCCTGACTCCAGTGCCGGTTCTCTATCCACTGCGCCACCTAGCTGCCCCTGCAGGCATACTTTTGTTTCCTCCTTTCCTATTATAATTCCTTTAATGCATTTTTCTTGTCATTGATAAAGCTACCATCTCTAGCATAATACTAAATAATAAAAGTGATCATGAATATCCCTGTTTCACCCCTGATCTTAATGGGAATGCCTCTAACTTATCCTGATTACATATAATGCTCGTGGATGGTGTTATATAGTTATTATTTATCATTTTAAGTAAAGCACCATTTATTTCTGTTTTCTAGTGTTTTTGTTTTGTTTTTGTTTTGTTATTGGTGAGGCAGTTGGGGTTAAGTGACTTGCCCAGGGTCACACAGCTAGTAGGTGTCAAGTGTCTGAGGCTGGATTTGAACTCAGGCCCTCCTGAATCCAGGGCCAGTACTCTATCCACTGCATCATCTAGCTGCCCCTCTAGTGTTTTTAATAGGAACGAGTGTTGTATCTTGTCAAAAGCTCTTTCTGCATCTGATGAGATAATCATATGTTTAGTTAGTTTTGTTAGTGATGTGCTTGATTATGTTGTTCGTTTTTCTAAGGTTAAGCCAGCCCTGCATTCCTGGTATAAATCCCACCTGGTCATAGTGTATTTTCCTGCTGATCACTTGCTGTTATCTCCTTGATAACATTTAATTTAAAATTTTTGCATCAATATTCATTAGGGAAATTGCTCTATAATTTTCTTTCTCTGTTTTGGCTTTGCCTGGTTTTGGTATCAACACCATATTTCTTTTTCTAAAATGTGCTTATTTAAGGATTTTATTTCATCATCTGTTAATCTGGACAGTTTATATTTTTGTAAATATTCAACCATTTTAGAGGCAGCTAGGTGGCGCAGTGGATAGAGCACTGGCCCTGGATTCAGGAGGATCTGAGTTCAAATACGGCCTTAGACACATAACACTTATTAGCTGTGTGACCCTGGGCAAGTCACTTAAACCCAATTGCCTCACAAAAAAAAAATTCAACCATTTTATTGAAATTAGCAAATGTAATTGCATACAGCTGGGCAAAATACTTTCTAATTATTGATTTCACTTCCACTTCATTGGTGGTGAATTCACACCTTTCATTTTTGATACTGGTAAGTTGGTTTTCCTCTCTCTTTTAAAACTGAAATTAACCATAGGTTTATCTATTTTATTGATTTATTCATAAAACCTGCTCTTAGTTTTATTTATTAATTCTATAGTCTTCTTATTCTCAGTTTTATTAATTTCTCCTTTTCTTTTCAGAATTTCTAATTTGTATTTAATTAGGAATTTTAAATTTGTTCTTTTTCCAGGTTTTATTTACATGCCCAATTTATTGATGTCATCTTTCTCTGTTTTGTTTATGTTAGCATTTAGAAATATAAAATGTCCACTAAGAACTTCTTTGGCTGCATCCCTTAGGCTTTGGTATATTGTCTCGTCATTCTCTTGGATGAACTTATTGATTGTTTCTGTGGTTTGTTTTTTGTCTTAGTTGTTGTTGTGTTCTTGCTGCAATAACTTGGACCTTTGGCTTTGTGAAACATTGGTTGTTGTAGCGTTTATTTCTGTATTTTGTGTGTCTAATCAATAGTATGAGATCTACTGCTACTAGGCCACCTTCTTTCGTTGTTTTATCTTTTTTCAATTTATTAATTTGATATTATTTACCATTTGATCCTCTTGATGATTTTTTAAATTATTTTCTCCAGCTCTATAAAATAATTATTTGGCAGTTTGGTTGATATGGCACTGATTATGTAATTATTTTTGGTAAAATTGTTATTTTCATTGTACTAGCTCAGCCCACTCATATTGTTTTGATTTGTCTTTATTTTTCTGAAAAAAATTTTAATTTTGTTCATATGGTTCCTGAGTGGGTCTTTCACATAGATTCTGAAGTATTTTATGCTGTCTGTAATTGTTTTAAATAGAATTTCTGTTTCTTTTCTTGGTAGGTTTTGTTGGTAATAAACAGAAATGCTGATTATTTGTGTAGATTTATTTTATTTCCATTTAGTTTGATAAAGTTGGTAATTACTTTGATTTGTTTTCTAGTTGACTCTCTAGGGTTCTCATGTATCCTATTATATCATCTGTGTAGTGATAGCATAGTTTCATAATTGCTCATTCCTATAAATTCAATTTCTTTTTCTTCTCTTACTTCTATAGCTAGCATTTTTATATGCTATCGAATAGAAATGGTGATAATGGACATCCTTGCTTCACTTTTGATCTAATTGGAAAGGATTCTAGTATAATCCTCATCACAGAAAATGTTTGCTCTTAGTTTCAGATAGATACTACTTATTTTAAGAAAAGCTCCACTTATCCTTATGTTTTCTTGTGTTTTAGTAGGAATTGGTTTTATATTCTATCAAAATATTTTTATTTATCTGTTGAAGAAAATATGTTTTTCTCATTTAAAAATTTATATTGTAAGTTATGCTTATATATTTCCTAATATAGTATCAACCCTCTATTTCTTTTTTTTTTTTTTTGTGAGGCAATTGGGGTTAAGTGACTTGCTCAAGGTCACACAGCTAGTAAGTGTTAAGTGTCTGAGGCTGGCTTTGAACTCAGGTCCTCCTGACTCCAGGGCCAGTGCTCTATCCACTGCGCCACCTAGCTGCCCCAACCCTCTATTTCTGACATAAATCCAACCTTCTTATATAGTATATGATCTTTATGATGTGTTGCTGTGATTTCCTTGATACTATTTTATGTTTGAAAATTACATCATTATTGATAAGGGAATATATATAATCTTAGACCTATTGTTTTTGTTTTTTTACTGAGGCAATTGGGGTTAATTGACTTGCCCAGGGTCACACAGCTAGTAAGTGTTAAGTGTCTGAGACTGGATTTGAACTCAGGTACTCCTGACTCCAGGACCAATGCTCCATTCACTGCACCACCTAGCTGCCCCTAGACCTATAGTTTTATTTTGATTGTTTTTGTTTCCTTTGTTTTAGATATCAAAAACAAATTTGTGTTATAGAAGTAAATGGTAGGACTACTTCTTTAGCTCTTATCTCAAACATTTTATATAATATTATGATTAATAATTTTTTAAACATCTGTTAGAAGTTGCTTGTAAATCTCTTTTTCCTGAGGAATTATTTTACGGAGCACATGTATACCATTTTCAGTGTCTGTTTCTTAGATAATGATTAAATATGTATTCTGTTTCTTCTCTTAATCTGGACAATTTATACTTTTATAAATGTTCATCTAGATTATCAGTTTTATTTGAATATAGTTGGGCAAAATAGCTCCTGATGATTGGTTTAATTTATTCTTCAGTGGTTGTTCATTTACCTTTTTCATTTCTGACATTAATAATTAGATTTTCTTCTTTCTTATTTTTAATAAACAGCCAATGCTTTATATATTTTATTATTTTTCTTATAAAACCTGCTCCTACATTTGTTTATAATTTAATGGTATTATATTTTTATTTTCAATTTGATTACTTTCTAATTGAGTATAAGATTTCAAATTTGTGATCTAATTTTTAATTTTTTAGTTTTTTAATTTTATTTTCATGTCAAATTTAATGATCTACTCTTTCTTTTCTTGATAGAAGAATTTCAATATATAAATTTTCCCCTAAATACTGTTTTGACTTCATCCCACAAATTTTAGTATGTTGTCTTATTGTTGCCTTTATCTATATTGAAATTATTGATTTCATGTTTTATTCTTTGAATAGCTCATTCTTTAGAATTAGTTTCCTAGTAATTAAAATAGAATTACTCTCCTGTTAATGACTAATCCATGCTTCAAAGGCCCACTTTTCAAAAATAATCATTTTGGTTTAAAATTTTGAGTTCCAAATTCTCTCCCTTCCCGTTCGCCTCCTTCCCTGAGGCAGCTAACAATCATATATATCTTATATATGTGCAATTATGTAAAACATTATCATATTAGTCATTTTGCATAAAGAGATTCAAATTAAAAACAATAAAAGAAGGTGAATGAATAGCATGCTTCAGTCTATGTTCAATCAATATTAATTCTTTTTTTGGAGGTGGATAGTATGCTTCATCATTAGTCCTTTGGGATTGTCTTGATCATTGTATTGCTGAGAATAGTTGTCATTTACAGTTCTTCATCAAACAATATTGCTGTCACCATGCACAATGTTCTTCTGCTTCCACTTACATTCACTATATATCAGTTCATATATGTCTTTCTAGGCCGTTTTTTTTTTTTCATGCCCAGGGTCACACAGCTAGCAAGTGTCAAGTGTCTGAGGCTAGATTTGAACTCAGGTCCTCCTGAAACCAGGGCAGGTGCTTTATCCACTCTGCCATCTAGCTTCCCCTTTTAGGCCTTTCTAATATCATTTTTCTTGTCATTTCTTATAACCCAATATTTTCTTATAATCATATACTACAGCTTTTTAGACATTTCCCAATTGATGGGTAGCCCTTTAATTTCTAATTCTTAGCTTCATAAAAAAAGTGCTATAAATATTTTTGTTCAACTAGATCTCTCTCTCTTTCCCTCTCTCTCTTTCCCCCTCTCTCTCTGGATGTCTTTTGGATATAAAATTAGCAGTGGTATTGCTGAATCAAAGAATATGCCCAGTTTTATATTCCTTTTGGCATAGTTCCAAGTTGCTCTCCAGAATGGTCAGCTCAGATCACAACTCCACCAACAGTGTATTAGCATCCTAGTTTTCCCACAGAACCTCCCTCCCCATATCCAAAATTTTCCAAAGGCCTATTATTGAATGCAGTTTTTATTGTATTGAGTTTCAAAAAGTGGGCTTAAATTTCACATTTCTGTATTTCTGCATGCATTTTTGTGTGTTTTATGTCCTAATAATTATATACCACAACTTATTCAGCCATTCCACAATTGATGGCCTTCCCCTCAATTTCCATTTTTTTTTACCATTGCAAAAGAAGCTGCTAGAAATATTTTTGTCCTTATAGCTATTCTTTCTTTTAAAAATTTTCTTTGGCATATAGATATAGTAGTATTATTGCTGGTCAAATTTTAGGGTTTTTTTTGTATTTTGTATTTTTATATTTTTAATGTATATTATTATATACAATGCATTATGCATTAAATTATTTTAAATTATATATTAAACAATGGATATTATATTCATGTTATTTTTTATGTGCAGTTTATATTCTATGCACTGTTTTGGGCATAGTTCTAAATTGCTCTCCTAAAAATTGTCTGTTAATTACATTTGACCATTTATCTTTTGGGGAATAACTTATATTCTTATAAGCTTCACTCAGTTCCATATATATTTTAGAAATGTAGCCTTTAACAGAAAAATGTTCTTTAAATTTTCTTCCCTAGTTTTCTGCTTTTCTTCGAATCTTGGCTGAGTTGACTTTGTTTGTGCAAAAAGGTTTTTCTTTAAAATTAATGTAATAAAAATTATCTCTTTTATATCCTGCTCTCTAGATCTTATTTAGTACAAATTCTTCCATCATCTATATTTCTGACAGGTAAACTATTCTATGCTCTTCTAATTTTCCTAAGGTATCATCATTTTATGTCTAAATCATCTACCCTTTTTGACCTTATCTTAATTTTGTCTGAGATCATGATTTTTCCCTTTCACTTTTTATTTCAACCAAAAAATAACAGATTCTCCTCCATCCTCTTATTTACCTCGTTGCCTGAACTTCTTTGACTAGATGTGTGGGCCTATAGGATTGCAATGTTTACAAAATGTTGTGATCTTTGGAGATTTCTTGTCACTATCCTCCTGATCTGTGCAATGGTCCTTCCTGAGGTAGGACTTTTGCTGTTACTGGACTGCAGATGATAACTACTTCTTTCTGACCCGCAACTGTGACCTGAAACTGATTATTAGGCAAAAACGTTGTCAAATGGCACCAAGTTCTGCTGCATGGAGTAGAACAGGGTTTTTAATATCTTTCTGACAAAGTATTTACTTCCATTACTGCTTTAGTAATTTTTGGTGCCATCATTGCTACTGTAACACTACTGCCTTCAGTCCCTTTATTTGGTATTGATTCCTTCACACCCACTATGTGTGGTAAAAATTATTTGTGGTAAAGATTAATATCAAAAATTTTAGCTGAATTATTTGGGAGGGGCCACATCTGGTTCACCCTGAGACTGCTCATGCTACTAGGCAGCTTTTGAAGGACCTCCCCAAAAGTGGAGGAAAAAAATGCCAGATCTCCCCTTTTATGGGAGGAAAACTCCTCGGAAGGCAAAGCAACTTCTGGTGGGTGGGGTTTTCAAAAGGTCGGGCTCTTTTGACCTAGAGAGCAGTCTCTGGTGGTGCTTGGTCATGGCACTTTGGGAAGCACGTGCTTGTGTTTCATGCTCCGTCTTGGGTATGCTGGTTCTCGGCTTGGGGCAGTTTGGGATTTGGTGAGTTTTATAAAGGAAAATCCTAAATTCCTTTGAACTAGTTTAATCTCTGGGATCACATAGATTAAGTTTAGAGCTAAGACTATTCATCTGTATTTCTATTTCCTTATTTCCTTAATTGGTTTCACCTTTGTGGTCTAATTAATTCCCAAGCAATAAAACCTGATCCTTTATGAACTAAAGCTCAGAGGTTCCTTTTCTTATTGGCATGGGAGATGTATATAAAAGGAAAAGTTTAAAGGGGGAGATTAATGCTCCGTATATCCAATTTTGGCCCTTATATATGTCCAGATCCTATCTTTGTGTTCACAGGTAGATGTCTCTTTTGGTTCCCCAAAGCTGTTTTGGTCAGGACAAATGATATTTGTTGTTCAATCGTTCAGTCATGTGCAAATTTATTTTACCTTATTTGGGGTTTTCTAGGCAAAGATGCGATTTGCCTTTTCCTTCTCCAGCTTGTTTTAAGAATGAGAAACTGAGGCAAACAAAATTAAGTGACTTGCTCAGGGGACAGCTAGGTGGTACAGTGGATAAAGCACTGTCCCTGGATTCAGGAGGACCTGAGTTCAATTGTGGCCTCAGACACTTGACACTTACTTAGCTTTGTGACCCTTGGCACGTCACTTAACCCTCATTGCCCCATTAAAAAAAAAGTGACTTGCCCAGGATCACATAGCTAGTAAATGTCTAAGTCTAGATTTGAACTCAGTTCTCCAAACATATAGTTCATGTTCTTTGCATTTTATAATATTGTCTTTAAATTTTTAATGATTTCTATTATATAGTATTTTAATGCTTCTTCAATTGTTTATAGAAACCTGCTAAAAGAAAAAAAGCAACAGAAGAAAGTGTAAGCCACCAAGGAAAGCAATTAAGATGCAAACAAGATTGAGCTTTCTAAAGTAAAGAACATTAAAAGAAGCATGTATTCATTAACTACACCATAAGCAAACTATGCCTACACAGTTTCAGGCTCTACTGTGCCAAACTGAGCTTACTGCCAACAGCAGAGCCTGTGATGATAAAAGTATCTGAGCCCTCCAGTCACCCTTCAGCTTTCTTATATTCTAATATCTGGAGGATTTTGTCAGAAACAATTTTTCAGTCACCAAACTTCTATGTTTCTAAGGATAGCTCACAGAGTAGAACATTCCAAACAAAGGGACGTATTCTCAAAAGGGGAGGGAAATAATAAACCCAAGAGAAAATTATAGAATTTTGTGAGATGAGTGACTAGAAAAGTCATTCCTATAGAGAAGGTTCTGCCACACAAAAGATTTATCATTTCAAAATGCAAGGTATTAAAGATGTTGTTCTATAGATTCAAAATATCTCAGAAGTCTTTATGTTGTCTAAGCAAGCACATTTTTGGTGTATTTTTTAAACCTCAGTTTTCTTCTTGACATCTGAAGGAAAGATCTTTTGAAGTAATATATTATTGAAAGGGAAAATATTTGGGGTTGGTATTTATCCCCAAGAAATGTTTCTGCAGTTGCTCACCTCAGTGGGGAACAAAACATTTGAGTCTCATATAAACTTTAGTCTTTTTTTTCAAATGGATGCTTTTAAATGCTTTCTCATATGTATGATCTAATTCAGTCTCCACAACATCCCAGTAAAATAGCTAGAGTAGGCATTTCATGGCATTCTTTACAGATGTAAAAATCAATTAACAATAAGAAAACAAACAAATGAATAAATAAATAAATAAAAGATGAATGACGAAATAAATACATAAATAAATGAAAAATAAATGAATGAACAAATAAATAAAAGGCAATTAAATAATTATATGTGAGATTTAAAATTGGATATTAGATCATAAATCTCCCCTACTTAACCCTTCCCTTAACTCATCTCCCAGACTAGTAAATGGAAGAAGCTTCTGGTTTTCTAGATAGAGCCTTTATTGTATATAAGGTGTTGTTGATTAGAAGGATAGGAAAACAGAAATACAGTACAAATCGTCTTAAATCTAGGCTTAGTCTATATTCCTTATAAAAACTCACCAAACCGATTTAGGCCACCTTTGGAGTGAGTCAGACCGTCTGTGCCGCGCCGCCCGGCGTCCCGCCAAACCGGCAAAAAAAAGCTACTCTCCTTCTCTCCACCCCGGAAGTCCCAAAAAACCCGGCAGGCAGTCTGACATGCGCAGCAGGCGCACTGTACCTGGCAGGCAGTCTGACATGCGCAGCAGGCGGACTACCCGGCAGGCAGTCTGACATGCGCAGCAGGCAGACTGTTCATCTCCTCCCCAAAAGGGTGGTCCTTGAAAAACTGGCGTCTTTCAGTTATCCTAACCGACTGTTAAAAACTTTCATATTTTACCACATTTCCCCCCTTTGCTTCCTCAAGAAACGGAATGTTTCCTTGATGGAACAGTAAAAAGAACATAATAACTTTTGCTGACTAATAATATGCGAACAACAATACAGAAAAGGAAGAGAGGAAAGTTTTTGTCCAGAGGGGCGATTTTTTTTTTTTTTCCTCATGAACCGACGCTTTGACATTAGTCTTGCAAAGGGAGAGCCTCTGCAGAGAGTACATGTTACAGATAGTATATAACAGAAAGGAGATAGTAAAAGCTAATAAAGCAAAACAGTTCATATAAAGTCTCTGAGTTCTCTTGTCTTCTTGAAGTGGTAAGATGTCATCAGGAGGAAACTGGATTCTGGTCTGGAAAACTGGATTCTGGACTCTGGTCTGGAAAGCTGGATTATCTTCTTTAACTGTTTGAATTGCTGTATTTTTAAAACCTTAGCATAGCATTGTCAATGATCAAATTAATAAATTCCATTACATTCCCTCCTTTATATGGTTAGACTTGTAATAGAGGGTTGAGGTAGTTATGCAATGTGTAACACTTTTTACCACCATGTGTCTGGATCAAAGCCAAATTTAGTATGTGTTCATGACACCTGAAAATGTTATGGAAAGGTTATCATACCATATCTCATGGTTCTGAGACAGCCAGTGATTGTGCTAGGCCACAGGTGAATTCAACTGAGATAAAAAGATAAATAAGTTCAGTTAAATTAGGTTAAATTAGGAGGGAGAGAGGATGAATACTGGACTGTGCCTAGTAATTGTGCTCTACATAGTCACCATCATAAGCAAACCATGGACTTACGTATACCTGTCTCTCCTTTTGTTGCACATATATTCTCTCCAGGGCCTGCATCAGAGTTCACAGCAAGTTAGTCTCTGAAATGATAAGTTTCCATATTTCTGAAATCTCATTAATTTCACCAAAGACAATATGATGGTAAAAATGTGTGCTATGCTGCATAACTGAGAATATATTAGTGATATATACAATAATTCCAAACCATACCCAGAGTATAATGACATATAAATAATAAACGAATGTAAATAGCTGATTATATTAGACATTGTTACATAATCTTCTTTTAGCAATTAGACCACATCATCTTATACATGAATTCTCTAGTATAACAGTAGCAGATACTTAAAGTGGTGATTAATTCATCAAAAAGAAATAAGACTTCAATAAGCAAGATTCAATATTCAATAGCATATACTTAAAATGCCTTTGAAAAGTCACTTAGTTTACAAAATCGGGTTTTTAAAGAAAAGCAAAAGAAACAAAAGTAAAAAAAAAAAAAAACAAAGCAAAACCAAAAACCAAAAATAAAAGGCAAAAGATTCGCTAAGCACCCTTTTGTGCTCTTAAAGAATTTAAAGGTGTGGTGAATTCCAGGTCTTTTCAGTGCCTTTCAAAAGTCAAAACAAAACAAAAAGCAAAAAGGATAAAAAAAAAAAAAAATAGGTATAGGGTAGGGAAAAGGGTGGGAGAAATTGAGGTGGGCCAGAAAACTAGGCCATGTGCTTCAGTGCTTTTGCCTGTGGAAGGAAATGCTTGTTAAATTTTAAGGTATTTAAGCTGCTAGAGTTTGGGGTATGCCACATTGTTTTAACTGGTTCCCCAATTCTCTGCATGCCAAAGTGGCAGGGGTTTCTGAATTGTCATTGATCTTTCTAATGCTGTCATAATGTTCTTTATGGTAGAAAATGTGGAGTTCTCTAGCATCAGTTTTGTCTGTGCCACTGATTTTCAATAAAGGCTGATTTAATTGATGAACCACAACATTCAGCTGATGCTGCTTAGCAAATGCTACAATTGAATCATTTCCTCCCCACTTTCCAAATTTCTTTAATTCATCAACATATTCTTCAAAAGGGGAGTCATTTACTATAAAAGACTCAAACTCTTGTCTATGGTTAATCATATAAGAAGCAGCTTCTTGTCTGTGTCTGAGATGATTTCTACAGTGACCTTCTAGCTGGTCTGCTAAAGCCCTAAAAAGGCAATTTCCGTCTCCTGATACTTTACGAAGACTGAGTCCCAAAGCATTTAACTGATCAGTGGGATTATTAAATGGGAACTGCCTTTTTCCTCTGAACTCTCTTTGCTCTTTAACAGTTGCTATCTTTAGGGTTTTTACCTCTTTAGCGTCTACCTCAGGTCTATCTGAAATCTCTTCACCTATGAATGGTGCAGGCTTTATATGAGAGCAATGAATCCATGAGTCTTTTTCACCAATTTTAATGGCAGTAGGAGTTGTCAATAATACCTGAAAAGGTCCTTCCCAGGCAGGTTGAGTTCCACTGGTTTTCTGAAAATTCTTTACATATATTTTATCTCCTGGGTTGAAGTTATGCAATGAAAAGTCTAATGGTCCTGCCTGGACCACAGCTCCTGCCTCATGGAGTTCACGTAGCCTGGTCTGTAATTCCTGTATATAGGAAGCAACAGAAGTATCACCTCCCACCAGTGATGTATAAACTGGGGAAAAAGTTTTAGCTTGGATAGGAGGGTGACCAAAAAGCATTTCATAAGGAGATATATGAAGTTCTCCTCTTGGTCTACTTCGTAGATAGAATAATGCCAATGGTAGAACATCAGGCCATTTCAAATGGGTTTCAGTACATAATTTGCCAATCATACTCTTAAGCTCTTTATTCATACGTTCGACTTGGCCTGAACTTTGTGGATGGTAGGGCGTGTGGAATTTTGGAGTCACTCCCAAGAAAGAGTAGATTTGGGATAAAATCGAATCAGTGAAATGTGTGCCTTTGTCAGAATCGATGCGGGCTGGTGGGCCAAAACGAGGTACTATCTCTTTAAGAAGAATTTTGGCAACAAAGGCAGCTGTGGCTCGGGGGCTGGGAAAGGCCTCCACCCACCGAGTGAGCTGATCAACTATAACAAGGCAAAATTTATAATGTCCTGCTTTTGGCATAGTAATATAATCAATTTGTAAGTGCTCAAAAGGTGTATATGCTAGAGGACGCCCTCCATAAGCTTTGGCCTTAAAAGCATACTGATTATAAGACTGACATGTGGAGCAGCCCGAGCAGATTCGAGATGCTGTATTAGTCACACCTGGTGCTATCCAGGTTCTCTTAATAGAGTCTACAATGCCTTGTGTACCAAAATGGCCTTTTCTGTGAACAGAGAGGCATACCTGGTGGTAGAATTTCCGGGGAAGAAATGGCTTACCTTCCGGAGACACCCAGATGCCATTGATCTGTTTCGCCTTAAATTTCTTTTTCCACTTTTCTACTTCAGAATCGTCATAGGTTAGGTTGGAAGGAATATCCTCAGAAGGTGAAAGGTTAAATACATGTTCAGGAGCTTCTAATGCAGCTAGCTTGGCTGCAGAATCGGCTCGTGCATTTCCCTTTGAAACAGGATCACTATTCCCTGTGTGTGCAGGGCAATGTACAACGGCTAGGGAAGAAGGCAGTTTTAGGGCATCTAAGAGGTCCTTGATAAGGTCCCCATTGGCAATAGCCTTGCCCGAGGATGTTAGAAAGCCTCGTTGACGCCAAATCATACCAATAAAGTGGCATATGCCAAAGCCATATTTCGAGTCAGTAAAAATGGTGGCACTCTTATCTTTAGCTATATTACAGGCCTGTGTAAGAGCCACAAGTTCAGCAGCCTGTGCACTAAAATGGGAAGGCAGAGAAGCTGCCCAGAGGGTGTCATAATCAGAAACTACAGCAGCTCCAGTAAAACGGGTTCCCTCTCTCATAAATGAGGAACCATCTGTATAGAGGACAAGATCAGGATTTTCTAAAGGTGTATCAAAAAGATTGTCACGGGGTTTTTCAGCCATATCAACTAAAGAAGCACAGTCATGCAACGGTTCCCCCGAGAATGGTAAGTTAGGGAGTAGTGTTGCTGGATTAAGAACTGTGCAGCGTTTTAAAGTGATATTCTCATTACCTAACAGGGTTATTTCATACTTAGCCAGCCTTTGATCTGAAAAGGCTTGTGTCCTGTGACGTAGTAAGAGAGCCTCCACTTCGTGAGGGCATTGCACAGTTAGAGGGTTACCTAGGACCAAATCAGAGGCTTTTTCTACCAAAAGCGCTGTGGCCGCCACTGCTCTAAGGCAAGGTGGCGCTCCAGCCGCTACAGGGTCCAGCTGAATTGAATAGTAGGCTATAGGACGTTGGTTAGGCCCCAGTGACTGAGTCAGGACTCCAGAAGCCACCCCCCTTTGTTCATGCACAAAGAGAGTGAAAGGCTTACTATAATCTGGCAGTCCTAGGGCAGGTGCTGATAACAAGGCCCGTTTTAATTCTTTTATGGCTGAGAGATGCTGGGGATCCAACTGTAAACTGTCTGGAACAGAACTTTTTGTAAGAGCTATGAGGGGTTTAGTAATTTCACCAAAAGAGGGTATCCATTGTCTACAGTACCCAGCTGCTCCCAGAATGGCTCTCAACTGCCTCTTAGTAGTGGGGGCAGAGAGTTGTTGAATGGCCTGGACTCTTTTAGAAGAGACAGAGCGAGTTCCAGCAGCCAAAATAAATCCTAAATATTCTACCTGGGGCAAACACCATTGTACCTTTGTCTTGGAAACCTTGTGTCCTCTCTTGTGCAGCTCCAGCAGTAAGTGACGGCTATCTTCCTGACAAATTTCAGCATTAGGAGAGGCCAAAAGTAAGTCATCAACATACTGTACTAGTATGGAGCCCTTAAAGGTAATAGAGGCCAGATCCTGCTGTAAAATTTGGGAAAATAATGTGGGACTGTCTACAAATCCCTGTGGGAGTCTAGTCCAGGTCCACTGTCTATTTTTCCAGGTAAAAGCAAATAAATATTGGAAGTCCTCATGTACTGGTATGGAGAAAAAGGCAGAGCAAAGGTCTACCACTGTGAAACATGTAGATTCATAGGGAATCGATGAAATTATCGTAGCCGGGTTTGGAACTATGGAATGTCTAGGAATAACATAATTATTAATCGCTCTAAGATCTTGCACAAAACGATAAACAGGTTTACCATCTGGCCCAGGCTTGGGTTTTTTAACTGGCAAAATGGGAGTATTGCATGGAGAGTGATGACATGGAATAATAATACCCTGGCTTTTCAAAGCCTCAATTATAGGGGTGATCCCTTCTATTGCTTCCCTAGACAATGGATACTGTGGAATGGAGGGGGGTGGTCCCCCCTTAACTTTAAAGGTAACAGGCATGGCAGACTTAAGGAGCCCCACCTCATTAGGGGATGAGGCCCATAAAGACTCAGGAATGTCAGAGGGGATTTTGGATACCTCCCCTGCTGTTCCTTGAGCTTCTGTAAGTAAAATTGGTAATAAATGAACAGTATCCTCTGGCAATTGTAAGGAGACAGCCCCATCTGGAGCACAAGATATGGTTGCTCTAAGCTTGCAAAGGAGATCACGACCTAATAAATTTACAGGGGCATCAGGCATGAGTAAAAATGAATGTTCCACTGTTAAGGGCCCCATAGATACCATGCGAGGATTCAATTTTGCCACTCTCTGGCTCTTTCCTGAGACTCCCACTACATTCAAAAATCCTACAGGTCTACACCCAGCATCTGGTTTGCTTACTAATACTGATTTAGAGGCTCCTGTGTCTAGCAGACAATCATAATAAGTCTCCCCCACTTTTAAGGTGACATGTGGTTCATTACTCTGGGGAGGTGAATGGACTGGCACAAGTGCATTCAAAAAATCCGGATCTGGGAATATATGGCTTTCATTATCTATGTTCCATTCCTCCCCAAGACACCATCATTCCTGTGTCCTCTTCTGAGGGGGGTCTTGGTTACCATTATTCTGGTACTGCCTTTCTGTATTCCTCCAAAAAGATCTATTTCTATTTTGATTTCGCCTGTAATTAGAATTAGAATTTCTTCTCCAAGTCCTACATTCTCTCAATTCATGCCCCTCCTTACGACAGTAACAACACACCTTAGTGTCCTTGTTCCGGTGTCCACATGGCTGACTAGGAATCGCTGGTGCCAGAATGCTCTGTTTAGGGTGATCTGGATCTTCCTCACGTGAGTCAAAGACATAATTTGCAAGTTCCTTAATTCTATCTACTGAGAGATTTCTCCAGTCTGGACATTGTTTCAGAAAGTATCTGCGTATTTCTGGCAGTGAATTATAAACAAATGTGTTGAGAATGATACAGGAATCTCTTAAATCTACTGGATCCAATCTGGTGTACTGTCTAGCGGCCTCACAAAGTCTATCATAAAATCTGTTTGGTCTTTCATTAGCCTCCTGAGGTAGGCTTAAAAATTTCTGCCAGTTTTCCGGTTTTCTAGAGCAAGATTCCATTCCCTTCAGAAGTGTTTCTCTAGCATCTTTTAATCTTTGGAAATCCCTATCATCATTATAATTCCACTCTGGATCCTTTAGAGGCCATTCCACATCGGCCTTACCTTTCGCAACAAGGGCATTTCCTGCTGAGATAATATCTGTAATCTCAGTTGGGGACAGTAAAGTTTCCAAAAGGCAAGTAACATCAGCCCAACTGGGTTGATATGCATTAAATATAGTCCTTAACTGTGAAATTACAGTGTTTGGATTTTTCTCAAAACTAGGGATGATTGATTTCCATGCGCTCAAGTCACTTGGTCTAAAGGGGCTATATTTTCTGACTTGAATTGGCACTCCCTTCTTACTATGTTCTATAGCTTCCTGCAGAGGGAGTAGTTTCTGCTGATCTGATTCTGAACTTGGATCATCTCTAGTAGAAACAGCCATTTTGAGGTCTCTCTCCATATGTGAGAGTTTCCCCCACATCATAACAATGATAATAACAAAAACAATGATAATAACAAAAACAAAAAAAAAACAACAAAAAAAAATAAAATCCTTAGTCGTATGAACTATGGATGTGGTATTAAAAGGTATTTCAATTGCAGGCATAAAATTTCTACTTATATTAAACGTATTTTCCCAAAGATTCTCACGTATACTATTATACAAAAAACCTTTTGCTGCCTGAATGAGGAAAAAACCAATAATGTTATGAAGGACCATTGAGTAAACTATTCCTCTAAGTCGGGATGTTATGCTGTCCCAATACATTCCGATGAGAAAAATCAAAGGGATGGTAGAATATTCTAGCATCTTGCCCTTTAAACTGGGCTGGCTTTTCTGTTTAAAGCAAGACTTTTAGAGGCTTAAAGTCTTTAAGGGAGATTAGACAAAGGGAAAGTCCGCGGGGGGGGGGGGGGGGGGGGGGGGGGGGGGGGGGGGGGGGGTATTTGGAAAATCCACCGAATTAGCCGGCTTATGGCCAAACTAGGGAGGGTGGGAGGGTCCTTAAGGTCCCTTCGGGGTCGCCAAACTGTGAGATTTAAAATTGGATATTAGATCATAAATCTCCCCTACTTAACCCTTCCCTTAACTCATCTCCCAGACTAGTAAATGGAAGAAGCTTCTGGTTTTCTAGATAGAGCCTTTATTGTATATAAGGTGTTGTTGATTAGAAGGATAGGAAAACAGAAATACAGTACAAATCGTCTTAAATCTAGGCTTAGTCTATATTCCTTATAAAAACTCACCAAACCGATTTAGGCCACCTTTGGAGTGAGTCAGACCGTCTGTGCCGCGCCGCCCGGCGTCCCGCCAAACCGGCAAAAAAAAAGCTACTCTCCTTCTCTCCACCCCGGAAGTCCCAAAAAACCCGGCAGGCAGTCTGACATGCGCAGCAGGCGCACTGTACCTGGCAGGCAGTCTGACATGCGCAGCAGGCGGACTACCCGGCAGGCAGTCTGACATGCGCAGCAGGCAGACTGTTCATCTCCTCCCCAAAAGGGTGGTCCTTGAAAAACTGGCGTCTTTCAGTTATCCTAACCGACTGTTAAAAACTTTCATATTTTACCACATATATAAATGGATATATGAACAAATAAATGAATGAATGAAAACAAATAAAACAATAAATTAATTAATAGTTAAATAAATGAATGAATGAATGAATAAATGAATGAATCAACAGACAAATAAATTAATCAATTAATCAACTGATTAATAAATGAGTGAGTAAATAAGTAGGTAGTTAGGTAGGTAGATAGGTAGGAAGTTAGCAAAATAAATAAATGGTGCTGGAGCAAACATAGCTAAGTCAGCAGAAAAGCTGAGCCTGTGTCTAAAACCCAGGGCTCCTGGCTCCCAGTCTTGTATTTTTTGTTTGTTTGTTTTGCTGAAATATATCACAGAGCTTCTACTTTTCACAAACTAGGTCTACAATTTTATCATCATTCTGAGGCTTCATTCACCTAATATCCTGTGAAAATAAGACTTTTACATCACACATTTGTCTCATATTGAATTGGCAGTTCATTTACTAAAACCTAAAGCATAAATCTTTTCCCCCCCCCAAAAAAAAATTCTATATAATTATGCCTACCTGATTTTGTACTTGTGCAATTTCATTTTTGACTTTAGGATTTTACACTTATGCCTATTGGTGTTCATCCAATTATTTGCCTCTGTCAACCAATAAATATTTAGCTCCCCCATCATTGTGGACTTGTTTCCTATCTATAAAATGAGCAAATAAATGATAGCTAAATGCACCACCTCCCTTATATTCTAAGATGATTGGGTGAGATGCCTATGTAATTTTGTATTTTGTTATCTGCTAACAACGTTCATGTATACCTTCTGCAGTATTTATGGTATATGATTGGCCCAAAACACTTTCCATTAAAAAGTTTAGAATTCTGAGGAAGAAGGGAGTAATGATTTTTTTTTCTTTTTTTTAGTGAGGCAATTGGGGTTAAGTGACTTGCCCAGGGTCACACAGCTAGTAAGTGTTAAATGTCTGAGGCTGGATGTGAACTCAGGTACTCCTGACTCCAGGACGGGTGCTCTATCCAATGCGCCACCTAGCTGCCCCGAATAATGATTTTCTAGTATTGTTATCCACTTTTACCCTCCATAAGGACAGGTATATGAGTACTGTCTCAACTTTCTTTCCATCTCTCCAAGCACAGTGCTATGTGTATAGGGCTTCTTTGTACTTCTTTAATGCATTTACCATATGATATTTTATAATTCCTCATGTTGATATCTTAGCATCCTCCTCAACTTTGAACTCTTTGAAGTCAAGAATTATGTTCTATTTAAATTTTATATAGACCCTAAGACAGTACAAAATTTTGCAAAGAGAAGGTACTTAATAAATAAATAAATGTTGAATGTGTGAAAGAATTAACTAACCCATATAAATAGGAATAGAGGACACATCTTTTTTAATGTTCTTCATACTTTTATATGATTATAATGATGATAATTTTCAGTCCATGTGATCATATAGTGTTGTTGGGCTACATGGCTACAACTAAAATAAATCTGAAATGACAATGGAAATACCTATAGATAAACCAGGGATAATTGCTTTCTCTAAAAGATATTTCAGAAGTATTGTATGAGTTAGCAAAAAGCAAACATCTCATAATGAGAAGGGACTTTATGGTATATCAAGCTCAAAATAAGAGCTTAACAAGTATTCTCTAAAATTTTCCAGACAATCATCTATTCTCTATTTGAACCAGTAAATAAAAGACAAAAAATGTTATATCTTAAAACACCAAATTGGGGCAGCTAGGTGGTGAAGTGGATAAAGTACTGGCCCTGGATTCAGGAAGACCTTAGTTTCAATCTGGCCTCAGACACTTGACACTTACTTACTGTGTGACCCTGGGCAAGTCACTTAACCCTCATTGTCCTTCAAACAAACAAACAAAGAACAAAACAAAACAAAACAAAAAACAACCAAATCATCCCATTTTTACAGAGATAATTTACCAAGTAATATATATAATACCTAGTGTTCATATTGTGCTTTAAGTTTGGCAAAGCACCATGCAAATATGAACTCATTTCATCTTTAAAACAATCCAAGGAAGTTGTTGCTATTAGTATTCTCATTTTACAGATGAGGTAAAGAGGGACAGATAGAAATAAAGTGACTTCCCCAAGTTCACTAAGTTTGTAAATTTCTCAGGTCCATTGGTACTCAGGTCATCTGACTTTAGGTCTAGTACACTATTAACTGCACCATCTAGCAAGCTTTAATTAAATATGAATAATTTTACCTTCAAGGCTGACTATACAGCTAAACACTTTATCCTGTACTTTTTTTTTTTTTTGGTGAAGCAATTGGGGTTAAGTGACTTTCCCAGGGTCACCCATTTAGTAAGTGTTAAGTGTCTGAGGCCAGATTTGAACTCAGGTCCTCCTGATTCCAGGGCTGGTGCTCTATCCACTGGTGCAGATAAATCAAAAATAGAATTTCACTGGAAAATGAAACTTCCATTTGCATGAAAATGAATGAATAAACTCAATTACCTTACTGATTGCTTTGATGTCCATTTATTGGTAGGTGGAGCACTATGACTAGATTTTTCCCTACCATGGAATATATGTTCGTCTTTTGGTGGGATTAAGGACATATGTCAGTATGAATTTTAGAGCTTTTGCTTAATCAGATTATGAAATGTGGGAATTTGGGGACATAACACATATTATAGGTACCTGAAATACTTATGCCATTTCAAGTTTTTGTGAGATACCATGTAATTTGCCATAATAATTCAAAATAACTTCATTTTCCCCAGTGGAGAACAGTGAAATTACTGTAACTTGCAATTTCATGGTAATTATGGTGAGAAATCAGATAATTAGTGTAGAGATACCATGGTTGTATTTATTCTTCCAAATGAATCATGTCCCTAATAGGATAAAGCGCCTGATATGTACCTTTGAAGCTTTCGGTTCTATCTAAAAATGAGTTAGAATCGAAATAATCACTGCCTTATTTCTTGTTATTAACCCCTTAAATTGGCTAATTCAGACTTACCAGGGAAAGATGAATGATCTTCTGAAACTAATTCAGAGAATAATTAGTCTTTTGCACATGTATCTTTTATCTACATGGAAAGGAAGTCTTGTAAGAAAGGAAAGGAAGAAGGAACCAGGAATCTATCTAGCACCTACAATATGCCAGATGCTTTGCTAAACATTTTACAAATATTTTCTCATTTTTTCCTCTATCAATCCTGAAATATAGGTGCTACTATGACACCCATTTTTTAGTTGAAGCAACTGAGGCAAATAGAGGTTAAGTGACTTGCCCATGCTATCTAGGAAGTATCTTAGGCCAGATTTGAATTTAGGTCTTTCTGATGCCAGGTCCAGTGCTCCAATCACTGTGCTATCTAGTTTCATAGGAAATGTTTATGTTGTTTGTCCTTAACTCTCAATTGACATAACTAAACTAGATCAAAGAAAAGTTATTCATACATGATGATTCATTTATTTACTCAATGATTAATTAACACACTTTAAAAAATAAACACATAGAAGATTGTGCTTGGTTCTGAGGGACATATACATAAAAAGACAATTTCTTACCTCATGAAACATGGTAAGACACCAATACAGATAATGATAATACACAGTAGGGAAGTGTTGGACAAACTCTCTTAAAACTTAGAGGACTTTATCTTTGGAATTACTTTCTAATTTTTATAGGCTTAGTGTTGGATACTTTGGGTAATTAGTTGTCCCTATGCACAGTGGAATAAACATATTGGTATACACATATATTCACACATACATCTATTTCACAAAGTGGATAGAAATTGTGTTTTTCCTATATTCTTGGAACAATTGGAAAAGAAGCTTAGTGAAATAGGTCATTAATTCATGTATCTTGGGTAGAAACTGCAGATGGGTCTAGAATTCAGTTAGATTAAGAAAGTAGAATGGATTGCATAAGGGAAATATCACACTAGTTTCAGTGATCTATTAAAAAACTCCTGATATTTAATAATACTATTCTCACAGTGATGGTATATGGACATTAATCATGGAATACTCTATAATCTCAGAATAACAAAAAGGAGCTTAACCAGAAATCAATGGAAGGACACATGGTGGGTATAAGGAGTCTCCCATATATCAACAATAATGAGTTGTGATAAAATTTTAAAATATTGCAGTGTGTGTCTGATGTGATGTTTTAACATACTTATAGGTTTTAGTTGTACCCACAGACTATAAATGAGTGATCAGGTTACTCTTTTTCCCTACTAATAATTTTGTCCCTACTAATAAGCAGAGGAGACACATTAGAGGATGCTCATGTCTAGATGTGAAAAGTTTGTAAGTATACAGAAATTACAGTAAAACAGAGTGAAGAATTAAAACAGCACTTGGATTGACTTTTAGTGCAAGACAAAGTCACAGTGTCAGGAATGTGGGAAATGAGAAAATGTAATGCCAGTGATAGAGTTTAGGGTGTGTCTGGAAGTAGACCTTTTCATTGCTGTTGTTATTGATTTTTGGTAGTCAAATAAACCTAAGTAAAGTGTAGTTAGTCTGCTATATTTAATGTATCCTGAGTCCTGTCCCTCCATTTTGTGTAATTTCAACATCTGGGGAGAGTGATTTCAAAAGAAAGAAACAAAAATCCTTCCTGATGGCATATAATTAAGGAAACTTTTGATAGTACTTCTGGTGACTTCTGGATCTTGTGTTTTGGAGATGGGGTGAGTGTAATGAGAGAAGGAACAACTGAACCCAGATGTAAAGCATCAGAATATATTTGGGTTTGTGACAACCTATGTGGGAGAAATGACAGTAAAAACACTATCAAGGACAGATGAATGATTGAAAAAAGGAAATGAGCTACTCATGTAGTAGGAGTGAAAAATAACAGATGGACAGCCTGAATGTTTTATTGTTCTCCTCAAGTGGAAGAATCTTTCCATTTCATTGACTTCCAGCATATACTTTATATACTCTTTTTGATAATTTATTTAAAAAATAAGCATAAAAGTTAGGATAGCAAGGAGTAGACTGGTTATGATTCATATAAGTTCAGGGAAGAGTTTTCATACTGATTAAATCACAGACACATTTAAGCATAAAATATATTCACAATTTTAATTATAGCAAAATTACTTCAATATGTTTGATCAAGGATTTCATTCATGTTAGTAATTCCTCAGATAGTGTAAACCTCATCTGACCTATTTTTTCTCATTCTATACAATTCTTGTCCAAATCCTTCTACCAAATCTAAATAGAGAATTGCCCCAATGGCCATTATCTATAGAAGATAATATGCTGCTTATATCTGTGAGTATTTAGGCTTTCTAATAATCAGTATTACTATAAGAAATATTCACTTCCTTTTCTGATTATGCAGTTCTTTGGTGCTACATTGTACACAACTTGTCAACAAATCGTTATTGGTAATATTTTGTAGTTTATACCCAGTATGCATTTCTTGTTTATTGTTGTTTTTCTTGTTTGTCTTTCATTCTCAAAAAGAACATAACATAGGGCAGCTAGGTGACACAGTGTATAAAGCACCAGCCCTGGATTCAGGAGGACCTGAGTTCAAACCCGGGCCTCAGACACTTGACAGTAGCTGTGTGACCCTGGGAAAGTAACTTAATCCTCATTCTCATTGCCCTGCCAAAGAAAAAAAAAAAGAGAGAGAACCATGACATCTGGAAGTGATGTCATGACTTACAGTGAATTGGATATAAGTGAGGAGGGCTGTGCAAAGTCACCAACCTCACTCTCTCCTCCAGAGCCATTTGGGTTCAGTGGCTATACACACACACACACACACACACACACACACACACACACACACACACACACATATCTATCTCTATCTATCTATGTATCTGTCTATCTATCATCTATCTATCTCAGGATGACTTGAGATGGCCCTGAATGTTTAAGGCCATTGAGGTTAAGCAACTTGCCCAGGGTCACACAGTTAGTAAGTGTCTGAGGTGACATTTGAACTCAGGTCCTCCTGACTTCAGGGCCAGTGCCACCTAGCTGCCCCAGTATGTATTTCTATATTGTACTTCTCAGGTGTAATGATTGGAATGACACTTTAACACAGGGGTCACAATTTTGATTATTCAAAGATCATATATTTTCTGATTTGTAACTATATAGCATTATAAGAATACGTTGATATTTTAAGGGATGTCAGATTTTATCAGTGTGTTTATTCCTTCCATTGACATAGATTATAATCTACCAATGCCCTTTCATCATATAAGACCTCCAGGATACTTACTAAATCCTTTGCATAGAGAGCATTAATGAAATAGATGCAAACACACAAATATAGTCAGACACTTTTTATCTTTCTTCCAAATTCCTAGATTACTAGATGAAATTGAATGGGCAATCTTCATTACCCATTCCCATTAGGTCATTGAGGGAAAATGGTAGCCCTTTGCTTCTCTACCTCTTCAAAAGTTTAATTTAGGATATTTGAAACTTCAGATAAGGTGAAGGTCTTGTAAACTACCCATAATTCTTAATATTTCCTCCTTCACCAAATTATCCTGTATTTTTCTGTAAACAAGCTTTATCTTCCATGAGAACATAAACTCCCTGAAAATAGGAAATTTTTCTTCCTTGCTTTTGTAGCCCTAGGGGCTAACATATTGTTTTACAGGAAGGATTATAGGACTACCGATTTCTATTTGGAAGGGACCTTTAGAGATAAACTCATCTAAATCTCTATTTTTAAAAAAGAGGAAAATGCGTCATAAAGAGGCTATAGAAGAGGCAAATGGAGCCTAGAAAGGTTAAGTGACCTGCCCAGGCACTTGATATTTTCTGAATTAAAATGAAATGAAATATATCTCTTTGCCCAAAACACTAAGACTCAGTGCTCTCTAACACATGGCAAAGTACTGGGGAAATAAACAGTAAAATTTTAAGCTTTAGAGTTTCTTGTTTTTGTAAATCCAATAAAAACTTTACTTTAAAAAAACATATATAAAACCTTTAAACTCACAGAATAGAATAGAAGGAAGTTCAGAAGGAAACAAAGAGAATATTTTTGATACCTCTGTGATGTATTTGTCATATATATATAGATAGATAGATAGATACTTAAAAACCCACACATTCAAGCTATGTTTAATTGCCTGTTCAATATACAGTTTTTCCCCAAATCTATTCTTCTTGTATATGGAAATGATTTTGTAAGGCTTGTCAAATTTATAATAATGAAAATCATATATATATAATGTGTGTATATATAAGTATGTATATAGATACATGCATATAAAATATAATGTAATTATTTATTAAACTAGGAGCACTGAATCCAAGTTAAATTTCCAAATACCCAAAGGGTCAGAAGAGAGATGGAAAATAAATTGATTGAGAAGGTATAAAACTAAACAATAAAGTTTATTAAATCAGCCACTAGCAGAAGGGCAAGAAAAGCTGTGAGAATTTCCTTGACAGCTGGAATCAGTCATAAACATTTAGTAAGTGCTATTATTTCTAATTATTAATAATAATTAATTATTGGTACTAACCTCTTCAAGGCACTGATCCATGGTTGTCTATGACTGGTGGAAGCCTAAACTAAGGTACTAACCTCACTCTTTCCTCCAGAGCCATCCCACAGTGAGATAGAAAGAAAAGTGGGTAGGGAGTCTTGGCCCTCAAGGAAATTCTAATGAAAGGAATAGCATAGAAATAACTAGTGATATGAAAAAAGTTAAATTTTTATGGAAGGTAATATGAGAAAAATAATCACTAGTATCTGGGGTGAAGGGGTGGGGCATCAAAAAAGGTGGGATTTGAGTTGAGGCTTGAAAAAAGCCAAAGAAGTAAAGAAATCTAATTGAGAGAACAAAACATTTCAGGCATGGGAAAAAAAACAATGGAAAAAACAGAAAGATGGGAAATGGAGTATTATGTTCAAGGAATAGTAAATAGGCCAACGCAGCTAGATTTAAAGCGTATGGTGAAGAATAATATGCAAGAAGTTTGGACAAATGGGAATTGCTGAGCTTATTAAGAACTTTAAATGCAAAATGGCAAGTTTATATTTTGTACTGGAGATCACTGAGAAGCAATGGAGCTCATTGAGAGGGGAGGTGATATAGGCAGACCTATGTTCCAGAAAAGTTAACTTGGCAGTTAAGTGGAGGATGGTTGAGAGTGGGAGGAGTTTTTAGGAAAGAAGACCAAAAGGCTATTATGAGAAGGTATGAGGGCATGATTTATGGTGGTAACTATATGAGTTGAGAAGAGAAGACACATACAAGAGATGCTACTAATTAAGAAGTCACAAGATTTTAAAACATATCAAATATATAAGATAAGTGAAAGCAGAGTCAAGAATGACACAGACTGTGAACTTGGTGACTCTGAGAATGGTGATGCCCTAAGCAGTACTATGAAAATTCAGAAGAGAAAAGGTATGTTGTTTTGATTTGCCTTTGAGGGTGAGGGTAGGTAATGGGATGGAGTTCTGCTTTGCCCATATTAAATTGGACATGCCTACATGAAAGCCAGTTGAAGATGTTTGTGATGTCTGACTATAGCTAATGGAAGAAAGTGTGGATGGATACATACACCTGAGAATTATCTAAATAGAGAATATAGTTGAAAGTATGGGAGTTGATGAGAATACCAAATGAGATTTTATAAAATGAAAAGAAAAGAGGGATTAGGACAGAATTGTGGTATGCACATCCCTAGTTAGTGAGTAAGACATGGATTTTTCAAAGACCACAAAGGAGACTGAAGTAACAGTCAGGCACTATCATTGAAACCTAGGAAAAGAATGTATTCCTGGAGGAGAAGATAATCAAAACTGCCAAATGAAGAGGTCAAAGAAACCATTAAAATTCTCAGTTAAGAAAGCATTTGTTACTTTGGAGAGAATTTTATTAAAACAATGACATTGGTGCCTGCTTGTTAAAGATTTAGAAGAGAGTGAAAAGAGAACATGTAGAGGCATTGAACACAGAATGCTTTCACAAGTCATTTAGCAACAAAAAAGTAGTGGAATTATAGGAGAGATAGGAGACATGATACTAACTACTCAGGTTTCGTTTTTGTTTATTTGTTTGTTTTTTCCCCCAAAGTGAAGACATGGAATGGAATCTAAAGAAGTTGGCCAAGGCAAGGAGAAGGACCCCTACTTTGTCCAGAACAGAATTGAAGGAGGCAATGTGAGAGGGAGAAATTCCCAATGTGTGATGAGAGGGAATAAAGAAGGGTCCCTTAGTGAATGTCCTCAGCTTTTTCACTAAAGAGGCAAGGTCCTCAGTTCAAAGGGTTTGGGTAAGGGGTTGCCAAGGAATGCATGAAAAGAGACCAAAAAAAATGGTCTAGCCACTTTGGAGACTGGTATACTGAATCAATTTGAGGAGTAGAAATATTGACATTTTTCAGGCAGTCTTTCCATTTAGAAGAAAAAAGCAAATCTGTAGTTCAATTAATTTGAATATTTCATGATTTCTTCCATTTATTTTCAGCAGTAAGTAAATAGGAATAAAGGATACAAGCAAGAGTAATAAGCTGGGGTTAGTACTTGGAAAAACATGCTCTATAGTAGGATAAGGTGGAGAGAAAATTTGAGAGTAGAGGACAACGTTTAGTTGAGTTGGTTCATCAGGGTGCCAAGGTAGAGAAGAGAGGAAGGTATAGCTAGAGCCAGAGTAATGGCCTGTGAAAAGTTGGATGTGGAAGGAATGGAGCCTATGAGGAAGAAAAATAGGAATAAGGTTAATAAGGACAGGAAGAGGACAAGAATTAATCAAGACCTACCAGAAGTGAAGACATTTGTAAATGCTTAACAAATATCTCATCTGATCATGTCATTGACAAAGATAAAATAAGCAGAATTCCAAAACTTCTTGAAAAGATAAATAGTTCAAGGGTATAGCATTTGAAATCCATCAAAGTCTGAAGATGTTAGCAGGTGCATGAAAGAATGACATGACAGACAGCTGACTTCTTAACCTAATAGTCTATCCTTGGACCTTCTAGTATTCCAGTAACAGAGAAGCATAACAACAGGGGTGGGGGCTGGAAGAATACAAAGGAAAGAAGCAGCTCTTTATTCTAGTGTAAATACCCTTGACCAATATACTCTTATTCATGTGAAGAAAACCCAAAATTTGAAGTAGTTTTAGGAAGATATTAATTTGGTCATTTGGTAGAGGAGAGAAAGATGGAAAGAAGGTGTGGCTCCCTCCTATCCAGCCCTCAAAAGGTTTATATTACATGGAATTTAGACAAGGGTGACTACACACAAACTACAAATACACAATTAAGCAAAGTTCCAAGAGGGCAAACTGAAAGCAAGGTAAATTGAAATAGATATAAGTAAATGTAAATAGAATAATAAAAAATAAAATATTTTATATAATAATAGATAATATGCATATAATATATTGTGTTGTATAGTATATTGTATTATACCATAACATATGTTATGCTGTGGTATAATATAATATATAATGTAATGTAATGCAATATAATGTAACATAATATAATATTTCCTTAATAAAATTTAAGCAATGCCAAAACACAAGGGAACCCAAAACACAAGCTCGAGTGGACCCATCATTGGTGGGGTTACCCAATCTTTAGCATTCCTAGAGAACCTGGGGTCAGGTAACATGATGGGTGTGGATAACCATTAATCACAGAAGGTTGGACTAAAGAACAAAACTTTTTTTTTCTGAATGATATAATAAATCATTTATCCTATCTTACCATTGCACAACATAATTCTTGGTCTGCCAGTCTGTATTCCATAAACTAACACTTGGTTGCAATTTGTTAAAAATTAGGGAACTAAGTGTTGCATTTATATATGTCTTATTCCCTCAACTATATAATAAGCTACTTGAGAGCAGGGAACACATGCTTTTCACAATGAACAAACATATTTACACACACACACACACACACACACACAAACACACAATGAACCATGTTCCAAAGCAAATCACCAAGTTGGTGGCCAACAAATGCCAGTTGACTTTAAAGGAGAGGTATCAGAAATTGGACCAAGATTATCGGGTTTCTTGTCCTCCTTATCCCTACCTGCCCATCCAGGACTGACCTTCAGTGAAACTAGGAAACAAAATATGACTATGCCTTCTAATTATTCTTTACATTCTATGTTTCCTTTTCAGTAAGCAATTTCTGAATGTTTCTCCAGATCTTCCTGCTGCCACCCCAATAGAGAAGAGGACAGTTTCACAGTAACCAACACTAAGATGCTAGTGAATTTAATGTTTTATTCCTAAAGATTCATGCTATTTTAAATATACCAGAGAAAGAGGCTAAAGCTTCAACCAAAAGACTGTAACTCTAATGGTGGAATTTTAGCTATTGTGGCCATGAACACAACTCAGTCATGTACTTTGCCCACATGTAAGGCTATCCCTATGCTCCATTCTGCCAAATGGCATTCCAGCTTTCCCCTTCTCAGTTTTTAGTGTGGGTCAGAACTTCTTGTCTACCACTCTATGACTCTGTGGAATGCTTGAAGCAGTTTTATTTCTTTCCACCTACTCTCCAATATAGTATAAACATGAGGTCTTTTCAGATTATAGCTTCAAACTTTACAGGGTTTTAAAGTATCATTCACTTTATTGAAGTGCTCAAGACTAAATAACCCTAAAGATGAACTAATCAAGAAGTGTAAGGGGAAAAAAGTAAGATGAGGTAATCTAAGCATTCAGCAAAACTTATTAGTATACAAAAAAAAATGCAAAAATATACAAACAAATGCAAATAGACAATTTATTTTAAAAACTAGATTTGGAGAACTTTTTTTCATAAATTCAGACAAAGTGCATTGTATTTTTAGTCAGATTTTAAATTTGTTCTTATTCAAGGAAATTATTTTTCAATTTTGTCACTTATCATTTTACAAAATTTCTAAAAGCATTGATAATTATCACATCTAACAACTACAGACCTGTTGAATATTTAAAGCTGGAGGAGGGGAAAGGAGAGAAAAGATCAGAAGGTACCTGTGGTAAGAAATTCAGAATTGAAATTGGGCTCCATAATGAAATCTTTTTAAAACTAAGTCATTAGTTTTGATTATTCTGGGTGATTGTTTGACTCTGTAGCAATATTTTCTCTGACTTTCAGGAAATTTTAGCTTTGGTTAATTGAGTTTTCCTCCAGAAATTTTGTTTTCTAAATCATTACCCTACTTAAAAAAAAATAGATGCACTGGTCACTTAGAATGTAACTTTTGGGTCTCATCTTAGAAAAAAAATGTGGAATAATGAAAAGATGACTGCATTTGGAGTTGAACATCCAGAGAAATCTATGAAAAAAATACTGGCTGTATAGTCAGAGACCTGGGTTCCAATTCTTTTTCTGATGCTTACCATTTGTTTTACTTTTGACAAGCCATAATCTCCCTGGGCATCATTTTCCTCTATTTATAAAAATGAAGGAATTGAGCCAGAAAATTATCAAGGTCCTTTTAAACCTAAAATCTGTTATCTTGTAAAACTTTTCCCTTTTACAGATAAAAAGTCTCTGGACTCAAATGAAAAATGATGTGACCAAGGTCACATAATTTATGGTAGATCTTCTAGATTTCAGGTAATCTGACTCACAATGTAGAGAGGTTTCTATTTTTTTTTTTTTTGTGAGGCAATTGGGGTCAAGTGACTTGCCTAAATTCACACAGCTAGTAAGTGTCAAGTCTCTGAGGTTGGATTTGAACTCAGGTCCTCCTGAATTCAGGGCCGGTGCTCTATCCACTGTACCACCTAGCTGCCCCAAGAGCTTTCTATTAAGGAATAGGTATCTCTTGTAAAAAAATGGTGATAATAGATACAGGAAGATACAGGAAGTTTTTGTCTACATTGATATACTTGACCCCCTACTTTAACATTGGAGGAAAGACAAATTGGTGAGCTCAATGTCCAACAATCCATCTGGATTCCTTTTTTCTAATATGTTGGCTCTATTTTCTATCATGGTCTAGGGATTAAAATTAAAATTGTTAGGGACTTTTTCATAAATTCATGAAATATATTTGTGACAGCTCATTTTTCCCATATTTCCCATTTTGATTCTTAATTCCTTTCCAACATTGAAACCAAAGTGAAAACTACTTATGTTACAAATTAAAAGTTATTGTCTCAAAGCCTATTTTACCACCCTAGTTTCAACAATCTTCACCTTTGGTCTAGAATATTATAATAGTAATTTAACTACCACCAGTCTCTTCCCTTTCCAATCAATCTTTCATAGATTTATCTGAGTGATTCTGCTAAAGTAGAAAATAACATCATTCCATTTTTCTGCTCAGACATGTAGAAGAATTGATTCCATACTCCATGTTTTCTTGCTTAGCTGTGGCATTGTTCTTTATTACTTATAGCTGTAAGGGAAAAGACAGACTACAGGAACAGTAATTTATGTCATAACCAATTTTTTCATCCACATAGACTTAACTGATCAAGTAGGTAGATCAAGGAACTCAAAAAATAATGTCAATGAAGCTCAGCAAGCATGTGTATGTATATGGGGGAGGGGTTGGATTATTCTGACAGAATCCAAATATTAGTGCATAACTGATTACAGCAAGTTACATAAGCAAGATGCACAAGCACTTCCATTGTGTTTTCTGAAGGCTGCAAGATTTCCCATGAGAAAGCACTTTCCTGTTGTCTTCCAGTTTAGCAATATATAGTTTATACCTAGCCCTTTATATTAAAGTCAGGCTCTTAGCCTGAACCCAGGAAGACAGACCTAGAATGTTTATTGCCCAGACAATCCCCAATTCCTTTGCAACAAACTTAAATCTACTTAACCTGACCATCAAATACTTATTAACTTGCAACCTAACTTACCTTTTTCCAATATTTTAATCAACTATTTTTATAAACACTATTCTCCAAACTTTTCCTCACACTTTCTGCAGAATATTAACCTTCTATTCTATTACTTCCCCATCTTTGTTAGTGTATTTCCCTATCAGTGGAATGGCTTTCGTCCTCTGCTATCACCTTCCAAGACAGGTCACTTCTTCCATGAGGCCTCTCTTTCTTGGCATAATATCTCAATATTTTGAGATCCTGACTAAAACTAATTGTCCCTACCATTTGTTTGGTTTTTATAATTTACTTCCTTCTCTTATAGATATTTGTGTCTGTGGCTTTTAACTATTCCAGTCTCCTATTTTATAGATCCAGGGAGATGATATGACTTCCCTAACATCTCCCTGAGAAATGGTACAGCTGGCATTTGAAACTAATTTTCCTTTAAATCTTCATGTGTAGTTTACTGCACGAGAGCTTGAAGATAGGATCAGATATTTAAGTCCCATTATCCCTTGGCCTACTTCCCACTACAGGCCCAGTATTAGAGTGGTACTGTCCAGTAAATTACTATGATAATTAAGCAAACAATTCTCTGGATGAAATTGAAAAGTATAACTAGAAAAGCAGGATAAAATCTATGGCTGAGTATCCAAATCTATTCAATTATATATGTAAAAAATTGAAACCAATCTCAAAAGTTGATTTAAAAAAAATCCAAGTGTATATTCAAAGGAGGGGGATTAAAAATTCTTGACAGTATAAAACTGAGGATATGAATCTTAATGTGGACCTGTATGAATGAACCTAGTTGTACCACTTAAAAAATCAACCTGGAAATAATGATAGATTTAGGTAAACATGTGGATGGACTAAGCTAACATGGGATGGAAAAGTGTGGAGGAGTTGTGATTTCCACAAATATAGTGTGCATTGGGACTGATGCAATGATAAATCCATTAACAATTTATCCAGAGAGGAGCTGGACTATGAAATTGTGTAGCAGTAGATTAAATTAATCTAAATCTAAGAAGTCCAAATTTTAGAAGGAAGCACAAAGAGAAAGCCAAAAATTAGAATTCAATATGCACTCTCCTTTTTCTTTTTCTTTTCTTTTCTTTTCTTTTCTTTTCTTTTCTTTTCTTTTCTTTTCTTTTCTTTTCTTTTCTTTTCTTTTCTTTTCTTTTCTTTTCTTTCTTTCTTTTTTTTTTTTTGTGAGGCAATTGGGGTTAAGTGACTTGCCCAGGGTCACACAGCTAGTAAGTGTTAAGTGTCTGAGGTCATATTTGAACTCGGGGTCCCCCTGAATCTGGGGCCAGTGCTCTATCCACTGCACCACCTAGCTGCCCCTGCACTCTCCAACAGAAGTGAATATTTTCTTCCAACAAACACTCTAAAATAAAGAAGGGCAATTAAATCCTGTGTTTAGGTCAATACTAGGGAATGGGAGATTTCTTCAATTATATAATCCATCCCTTCACATCTAAACTAAGGTGTTATTCTAATAATTAACGCTGATATGGAGGTACTTTTGGTATTAAAATTCAAGCTGTGGACTGGCCTAGGAAACATAAAAGTCTTTGAATAAGAACATAGTGATGGGCATTGTATTGGTATTTGAAGGGTCAGTTTAGTTAAGTCATAAAAGTGATAATAAGGGTGGTACATTATTCCATTTTACTTTCAAAGCCTATCAGCCAAGGAATATTTACAATTTGCATGGGTTTCATTGAATTATAGATTCTTTGAATAACAAAGTATTCTTATCACATATGGTACGCCTCCCCCAAAAAATGTACTGAAATTTCTGATCTGCTGTGATTTCATTTATTAACTAGAGACATACTAGTAAGCACTAGAATTAATCTAGTTTAAACAAGCACATTTTCTAGATAACTAAGCACATTTACTGACTCAATAAAAGCAGGGGAAAGAAAAATTTATTAAGCACCTACTATGTTCTATGTACTGCACCAAGCATTTTAAAAATATTTCATTTGATAATCCTCACAACAACTATGGGAGGTAAGTTTATTTCCCTCCCTGCCCCCATTTTAAAACTTAGGAAATGAAAAGGAATAGAGGTTAAGTGACTTTCCCTGGGTCATACAATTACTAACGTCTACTGCCATATTTGAACTCAGGTCTTCCTGATTAGAAGCCCAGCTTTCTACATACTGTGCCACCTAGCCATCTATTTAAAGGGAAGACACTTGACCAAAGTATGCAGTAAATATCAGAGTTAGGATTCAAACTCATATCTTATAAATTTGAAGCCAGTGTTCTTTTCTCTACACTCTAATGGTTTTCCTAAATTCCAATGATTATAACTGATGTCCTTTTGAATAAAATCAGATGAGGGCAAGTGTATTGAACTTTGCTTTTATATTAATATATGTATGTCCTATAACATACTTTTTAAAATGAAAAGCACCATTATTTTATCCCATCCTAACAGATACCCATTGTAATTCAGTCACAGTCATTACATCCTTAGGACATTAAGGGATGGGAGTTCTTTTTCATTATATAACTTTATGATAGCTTTAATCTAGCTCAAGTCTCTGTGGGAAATAAACCAACCTTCTGGTACTTTTGAAAATGGCAGGGAAGAGAAAGAAGCCTAGGGTTTGGGCCAGGGCTGTGTTTCTAAAGACAGATACTCCAACCCCCAGCTCTCTGACTTGCCTCTGTGGCAGGTGAACATTTTACAGTATATTCAGTACATAATGACAGTGGTATTTACCTGCCCTTTTGGCCTTTAGTATTTACTGTTGTCAAATACAAAATAAAAGTTATGGTAACAAAGGAGTATAAAACAGTCAAATATCTTTTCTCTATTACCTTCTAGAACAAAAACTGCTTAATATATTTTCAAAATTAATATATAGATTTAGACATATAGAGATAGAGATAGAGACAGATAGAGATAGAGATAGATATGGACATGGATATAGATATGGATATAGATATAGATAGACATGATAAGGGTATGGATATGGATATGGGTATAGGTATAAGTATAGGTATACGTATAGGTATAGGTATAGGTATAGGGTATAGGTAGAAATAGAGATAGATACAGATATAGATATAGATGATATTGATTTATATTCAGATATCAGTATATTTTGAAGTAGAAGTTAATGGACCCCAGTTTAAGAAGTTTTTCTCTACATTATATAAATTGTTTGAGGATAGTGACTTTTACTTATGTCTTTGCAGTCAGTGAATAGCACCTAAAGGCACTTTCTCATTAAATAACCTTTCTGAGCTTCAGTTTCTGCATCTATAAAATCTGTATAACAGAATTTTATACTACCAATGTTATGGGATTATTGTGAAATGAATGCTTTGCAAATTCTTAAGAATCCACTAACTGTGAGTTATTAACATCATCTTCTGACACAGAAATGACCCTGATTTGTCTAAGGTTAATACCGGTAATGCCCAACTTCAGGCAAATGAGAAACAAATAATTCAATAAGTTGGGTATTAATGGTGTGTATAATATCAGTCCAGCTATGTTTGGAGAAATTCATCCACCAAAGGTGGGCCTTGTCCATAGTAATTTTTAAAGACAATAAGGTCTAGAGGAATGGAAGGGTTAGAATCTTCCCGGTTGAAAGATTAACAGTGGTGGAATCATTTACCTTTTTTACATATTCAACAACTAGAATAATTTTATCTAAGACATCACAATTGAAATAGAAACCTAAATAAAGTTCTATTTAAAAAATCCTTCAGGGTATATTCTTGTGCAGTAACAGAATTCTTGGGAAGGTTTCTGTTTACTCACTCTGGCACCTGCTGGAAGGGATAAACTTTTTCTCACCCACTACCACATTTGCTCTTTGTCCTACTGTCTTTCAAGAATCAGCACAACTACCCTTCTTATACATGGAGTCTTTCCAGATCTCCCTCAATTGCTTGTCCTTCCATTTTGTATTTAACAACCTAGTATTTATTCTGTATGGGCCAAATTTAGTATGGGGAGAATTAATTGGGCAGCTCGCCATAATATGGGGGTTCAGAAAATAATGGGAGACCTCTAGCTCCAGAGTTTCCTCTCTTCCAAACTGCCTTTTCTTTAGTTATTTCTCTCAGACTGATAAGAAAGGAGATTAACAGCCTCTTTTCCACAAACAAATCAGGTTTTATTAATGAGAACAAAATTTACAACACAAACTCACCACCACCTGGAATCTGTAGTTCTAAGGAGAATCAGCTGTGCAGAGTCTCCTGGTTTGGTCTGAAGGTCAACCACCAGCAGCTCCTCTCTCTCTCTCTCTCTCTCTCTCTCTCTCTCTCTCTCTCTCTCTCTCTCTCTCTCTCTCTCTCTCCCTCTCTCTCCCTCTCTCTCCCTCTCCCTCCCTCCCTCTCTCTCTCTCTCTCTCTCTCTCTCTCATCTCCTCCCCATTTCTCCCAGAGTCCCTCTTCTCCTTTCTGCCTCTCCCACAGGAAGGGAGGGTTTTAGCCATGCTGAGTCTCCAATTTGTTCAATATACCCCCTGGGCTGTCCCCATTATAATTTGGCCAGGCCTATGTTGGCCTGGGAGAAATCCTATGTGGGGCTTTCATACTTTATTGGATACTTTGACTCAATAAATGTTCTTTTTGTTATAAATTCCCACGGAATATACATTGCAAATCTGATCAGAGTTCCTTTTGTTTGTTCTATAATCTCTTCAAGTACAATCCCATCTTCTCTTGGGCTTTTCAAGATTACATCTTTTCAGTCTGACCATAATGAAGCAAAGATGGGGTCATGGAAACCCCAAATCACAATTAATTCCTTACAATTCCCTCGATATGTATTTTTCATATATAAATACAAATATCTGTATATATATAACATATATGCTAAGAGTAAGCAAAATAGGTGTTATTTCACATGTATTTATATCTCCAAAAATGAACAGAACCAATTAAGTATTTAACACCAGCTTGTTGATGGAACAAGGAACATAATATGATTGACGTTGTAGACTGGATGATGATAATAACATTATATAGTACATTAGTCAATAGTAAGGTGATGAATAGTGGAATTTCTTGCAAAGATAAATGTAGCATTATATGTTAATTCAAAGTGTTACATAAATATTTTGAGCCAGATACTGTATTATTTGCTAAAAGACAAATAGAAATGTGAGACAGTTCTTAAGTTTATATTTTACTTGGGAAATAGATTTTCCAAGATTTAAAAAAAAAAAAAGGTATGCAAAATTGGGATGCATTTTTTTGGGAAGGACACTAACAAGTAGGGAGTTAGAAAATTCCCTTGAAGAACATTACACTTTAAGAAAATCATTAAGGGAGTTATGGAGGCGGAGATCAAATTGGTCTAGGTTAAATCAGCAGACAAGAATGATGTAGTGTAAAAAGGGCTGTACAAGGAGGCAAAAGGACTGGATCCCAGTCATACCTTCACCACTAAATAACTTTGACATTGGCCAAATCATTTATCTTCCTATTAGTCTGCTAGGTAGTATAGTGGAAAAAGTTGCATGACTGGAATTAGGAAGACTTGAGCTCAAATTGGGCCTCAGTTTCTAGCTAAGCAACCCCCAACAAGTCATTAAAACAAAATATAAACCTATATTTGCCTCTATCCTAAACAGTAAGTAGGGATAATAATAGCACCTACTATGCAGAAATGCTGTATCAAATGAGATATTTGGAAAGTGATTAGCACAGAGTAGGCTATTTAAATGTTTATTTCCTTCCCCTTTAGATGTCAATTTCTCATTTGATTAAAAAAAGGAAAGAAAAAGGGAGTTGGAATAGATAACCTATAAAGTCCCTTCAAAACAACTTCCCTTACATCTAAGGAAGAAAATAAATATTGTGAAACTAACAGATTGATTAAAAGAAGACATGGAAACAGTTCTCTAGTACCCTCTGCAATTCTTTAAGGAAATGAATGTTACAACTTCTAGAAACTAAATACTTTTAATATGAGAGTTCATGTGGTCAAAAGCAGACTTTGTGGAGGTCTTACTTAGATATAAATAGGAATTAAAATTCAGAGAGAAGGGGTCTTTATGACACCTCTATGTGAGATAAAAGTCCAGGTATGTTCTTACATGTGATGGATATCTATGGGAAAGGGATTTTTTTTTTTGGAGGGGAGAGATGAAAGGATGATACAGTAATAGGCTTTATGGGATGGCTACTACATACATCATAGTGAAGTGGTGGTCAGAGATAATTCATAATGTATGTCTATAATTTTATGAGATGTTTATACTTTGGTTTCTATCTCAGTTGTTGATTCTATTATGTAATGATCAGGGCACTGGCAATCTTAGCTCTCTACAGGGTAGGGGTGACCACAATGTCCCAAACTCACAATACACATCTAATTGTAGGTTGGACCTAAAAGACAGTGGTGTTGGTCACCTTTCTGGTGAGGTGAACATGGTAGGAATTTTTTCCATTGAATATCCCAGATAATTTTTTTTCTTTTTGCATGCTTTTCTTCTTTCCCTTCCCCCCATCTCTCTCTCTCTCTCTCTCTCTCTCTCTCTCTCTCTCTCTCTCTCAGGCAGGGGGACAAAGAGAACTGAAATGATGTAAACTTATAAAAAAATACTGATTTTAAGCATCAGATATAGTGTGAATATCTGATCCACAGAGTAATCCCTAGATGATATTACATTTCCTATTTCTTTAATTTCATCTTAACTTTTCTTCAAATCATTTCCTTAAGGTTATTTATTTTCCAATACATTTGTCTATAAAGGTGTCTAACATTGAGCCTGATTGGAGTGAAATAGAATTTAAGAGAGATTACACTGACTTCTCGTCCCCAGCTCATCTGCAAGACAAATGAGTGGGTTGATTATTACTGACCATTATGCTGCTGATTAAAGAACTTCCCAATATTTGAACAGCAGTCACATATTTTACCAATGAATGTATCTTTTGAATATACCAAGAAATAAAGAATTAAGCTTCACAGAGGAAATAATAAAAAAAACAAAAACCACAAGATTCTTTTACAATAGTCTTCTTGGCAGAAGGAAAACAGATTGCACCCTTATTTTGCCATTGTGCTAGCATTGTGGGTTATGTCTGATTCACATAACACTTTTATCATTTTCAGCGGTAATAATAGTCTTCAATTAGTGCCAATGTGAGTACAGCATAACCTTGAATTCTCCATTTAAAAAAAATTTCTTTTATCATTTTTTCTAACAAATGGCAGAATGTATTACAAATGTTGGAAGTTCATGGTTTAAAAAGTAAAACTAAACTCCCTAGACATAGTGCTGGGTTTTTATTCTTTATCCATGAAAACATTTTTGTTTTGTTTTGTGTTTAACCTCAAAGTATGGCTGACTTGGATTTTCTGATTTTACTAAAAGAAAATACCAGGAACTCAACTAATTAAAATATCTGTGTAACCATTCTGAAAAATTAATCAAGTTTGAAATCACTTAGGATATATACTACATGATAAGACAAAATGGCTAGTTAAGTTTGTGGCTCCAAACTTGTTGCTATCTCATCATAGAACCATCTTTTATTTTTTTTTAATAGTCATTAAGGCTACTTTGAAAAAACAGTTTCCAAATGGTCAGTAGTCTAGGGTCCCAAATATTTATTTTTACTATATCCCTTAATATCCTTATCTATTTGCTTCTACATGATGGAAACCAAAGTTATTCAGTGAATAAACTTGGAAAATTATAATGGACTTTTCTACATAGGACCGAATGTATGGAACTAGATAATTACATAGGTTATATTCAAGGAGAACATTTCAAAATGCCTAATAAGCAGTCATCTAGTCTTTGTATAAATACCTTGAATTACAGAAAGCACAGCATCCTAAAAGACATCCCTTTCCATAGTGGATTAAAATCTAAATGCTAGAACAATTTATTCACTAATATTGTGTTAAATCCAACTCCTGAAAAAGTTGATGGACTAAATATCCAAAATAAGACACAATTTGTTTAGTATGGCCAATATGGGAATGCATTTTATTTGAATATGAATATTATATAAGTTGGTTTTTCTTTCTTTTTAGTGTGTAAAATATTATACTTCTTAATTGATTTTTAAAAAATAATAACAACTGTATAACTGAAATTTTCCTCTGCATTTTCCATTCATAGCTGAGTTCTAACCTCTGGAGCAAAGTATACAAACACACTATATGCATACACACATATATGTTTATATGTGACATATGTACATATTTGTATATATACATATTTACATATGGATTTATATCACATCCCTATCAACATGATAGCCCTTTGAACATTTATAGATAACTATTGTTTCTCTCTGTCTTTTCTGGTCCATGATAAACTACTCCTTCCATATATCTTTATGTATCATGGTTTCCAGCCCATAACTAGCTTGATTGTTCCCTTCTGAAGTTTTCAAGATTTTCAAGGTCCTTCCCTAAATGTAATGGCCCCAAACCAAACATAACACTCTATATGTGACTCTGCTAGGATAGAGAATAGCAGACATAATGAATCCTTTTAGACAGTTTGTCTCTCTTAATACAGCCCTATATCCCTTGTTTTTATTGTCATATCAGATTTCAATATTCATACTGTTGATACATTTTGAGTTTGACTCTGTTAACTCATGGGTATGTGATAACCTACTAGTTAACCTACCAGTTAATCTTGATTTTTCCCCATTGGTTTTCATTTAATTTCCTGTCTCTCCCAGTTTCTACAGTTATGCCCTCTAAGTCTATCTTCCATATATTCTGTATGTATCTTATATGTATATATTTATATACTCTGTCTTGCCACATTAGAAGTTCCTTGAGGGCAGAAACAGATTTTGTCTTTCTTTATAACTACAGGGACCACTTTGAACAGTGCCTGGAACATTGGAAACCTTTAACAAATGATTGTTGAGTGACTAATTTCCCCTCTCTTGGTAACAGAAGAATGAATTGAATAATTAATGGATATTAATGATACTCTCACACATAAAATAAAATCTCAGATTATGGAGGGAGGAGCTGTTCTTCATAAGAAATTAAGAGGACAACAAAGACCAATGACCTAACATATTTTGAAGTGTGATGGCAGTGGAAGTCGAAGAAGTCAAAGGGAACTATTTATAATACCAAAGTAGTAATCTGAATTATTTTAATAGCAGCTTTTATAAGTAACTTTTGCTCACATGCTAGAAGACATTATGACTGATTTTGAGATAATCCTGTTTCTTGGGTTAAATACATAAGATGTACTATTTAGAATACATAGCTAATGATTTACCAAATAGATCTATGGTCTTCTGATCCTAAGAATCTAGTGGCCTTAAATGGTTAATGAAGTTTACAGGAGATTGAAAGATTATCTGCTGCTATTTAACTTCTTAGATATTTTCATCAAAGTTACTGAATAACTAAATTATTTAGGTGTTTCAAAGAAAACATGTAATGAATAATACCATTTAAAGCTCCTCCAGTAGATTTATCTCATTGTCTAGTGCCCATCATTTAGATATTTTTTAGATAGAAGAAAACTTCACTTGACCACACAGACCTACCTCATTTCTATTTCAGTTTGTTTTTCCTAATTTGGATCATTTGGCTGTGGCACACACCAATGGGCCTTCTACATAAAAGAATACTTTTCTGTAGCAAAGAAAATATCTATTTCATATATTGGCTCCTGGAAACAAATTATTCTAGCTGATCTATTAGAATTTGTTATGCCTCCTACCCCAAATTCCATCGTTGACCTTTTTAAAAAAATACAATTGAGTATTTCACCATCTATGCTGAACTTAGTTTGTGCATCTTTCTTTTCTTTGGTTATTGAAAATAGTTTGGATCTCTGAGAATCTCTGTATAATGATTTTTTCGTCTCTATTCACTATCAACTACTTAGAAGAATCCTTCAGACCTTGCCTTTAACTGTTCTAGTGGTTCTATGATGAGTCAATCTTTTTTTTCCTCATTCAATGAAGACTTGACTTCTTTCTCCCCCCATCCCCACCAAATTTCTTGCCTAGGTATTGACTAGCTAATTCTGAATATTCCATACTTCTTGATTGCCTCATTCTACTGGCAACCCTCCCCACTCCACTCACACACACTATCTTGGAGGCTTATAGAGGCTTAGAGAGGATGTTTAAAAGAATCATGAAAAAAGTTCATTGTATACAATAGCAAAAACCCTAAAATATTGTAACATTTTAGCTTACAAAAATTACACAAGGCCATAATCATTGATCAGTGACAATAGGATGAAAAGGCAGGATGATACAGTCTGTATTTTATGCACATAAGTTAGAAGAGAAACATTTATTAAATGCCTACTATATTCTAGGCATGGTGCAACTGCTGATATTATCAAAATAACAAAGAAAAAGGAAAGAAAAGAAAAAAAAGATTGTCCTTGTCATTAAGGAATTTATAATCTACCATAAGAAGGAAACACACAAAATGAAGCTAAAGGGGAGAAAAGCACCTCACATGGGAATAAGATTGTGAAATCTGGAGTCGTGTATCCAGTGGAAAATGAAGATGGGGCGATCCCTTTGGGAAGGGACTTCCTTAAATGAAGATTCTGGGAAGATCTCTACCTCTCTATTCTCTCCAATTAAAGTAAGGGGCTCCAAGGGCATGAGATACTGATGAGGTATGAGGTCTAGGGTCAAAGCGTGATGAGGCTCCTGTGTCATAATGGCAAAATCAAATGGTTTGTAGATGTATAGGAAAGTAATAAAGATTCTTAAGCAAACCTTTACTCTATTTCCTTTGTATGAGTTCCAGCATTAAGTGTTGCTGAAAATGCTGGGAATCTTTGTGGACTAGGGTGCTTTTATCATCCACATTGCTGATTTATAAAGTAGACTATGTGATAGAGTGGAAGGAACACTGGAGTCCAAAGATTTATTAATTAATCAGTCAAGAGGCATTTATTATATAGTTAATGTATGTCATACACTCTACTAATGACAAAAAATTAAATAGTCATCTTCCTGAAAGCTTCTGTTTTATTGATGGAGACAATATGTACAATGTATTAATATGTACAAAATAAATACAAGGTAATTTGTGAAGGAAGACACAATTTTCACATTTTCTTAAAAAGAAATTCAAACCTTGCCTCAGTTTGGGAGAGTGATTGAAGATCTTTGAATCTTATTTTTGGAATTTGTAGAATTATGATAATATCCTACCAATCTCATATTATTATAGAAATGCCATGAAAAATATGCAAAACACTTTAATCTTATTCTTTCCCTTTCTGAAGAAGATGTTTTCTAATTGTAATTCAGTTTCTTCTCTGTAGCATATAATCCTAAAGAAGTACCAAAGACACTGAGAGGTTATGTGATTTGCTCAGGTATATATATCCAAGTTTTCTTTATTCCTGCTCCAGCTCTCCAAACCCAACACTATGCTCTTTCTAAGAACAAACACAGACAGTTACAGAAAAAAAAAGAAAGAAAAGTAAAACAATAGCAACACATTTACCTATTTGAAACTAATATCTTTTAGTATCTAGGGAGTTCTATCTGTTAGAAGGAAGGAACTAAATGAGATTTGGATGACTGATGTATTTAAAAAAAAAGAATAGTCCCTTTTGTATTTAAAGAAATTAGAACTAAAGGACAGAAAAGTGAAGTTTTAAAAGCCGTCTTTTAGAATCATCATCATTACCCATGCAGAGTTAAGTCTCCATTTCATTTTATTTTCCTTTTTTTTTTTTCCCAGGGAAATGGGGGTCACATAGCTAGTAATTGTCTGAGGCTGGGTTTGAACTCAGGTCCTCCTGAATCCAAGGCTGGTGCCTTATCCACTGCACCACCTAGCTGCTCCCACAGAGTTAAGTCTCAAGGTTATGTTGCATGTATTCCTTTTGGTCTCCCACCAAGAGTAAATTTAGGACATTGAGAAATCAAATGAAGTTTTGTTCAAATATGATGAAACCTAAATAGCATTAGATGGAGGCCTGCAATCTATCTTTAGAAGGGGGTGTAGGGATTGTTCAGAGAGGATGACTATCTATGGTGTGAGGCCTGCCAAGTATTTTTCAGGGCTGTTTTCCATGGTTAGTGTCAACCTGATACACCAAATTCTCACCTGTGGCTCCAAGAAGCTGTAGCATGCATAGCTGCCACACTTCAATAAAACATTTTGGCAGATGGGCTAAACCAGGTTCAGGGTAGCCAAGGGATCTCAAACTCATCAGTGAGTTGTTGTTTTTTTGGGGGGAAGTGTATCTACCCCAAGCATGTGAAAACTTCAAATAATGGAATAGGTGGGTGAGAACAATTTGTTCCACCGGCCATGAAGGCAGCTGAAACAGGCACCATGGAGCACTTCAAGCTTGGTCAGACATTGAAAATGCCAAGGTCATCCACTGCATCTTGAGCCATCACCAGTCATCTTGAATTTGTTCTCCCACTGGACTGTAATGACTCTCCAAGAGGGAGAGAGGTGACTTTGTGCAACTCTTACTAATTTAAATCCAACTTATGTGTGAATGAAAATATATCACATATTATTTTGCTATTTTTATCTATTTCAAAGTCCTGTGGCAACAGGTGATTGAGGAAACAGCAGATGCAAATACACTGGGAGCTGTCACAACCCTGCACATAAGTGGCCTAGGCTACAGGGTTGTCTTCTTACTGCAAGCAGCAGTGGAATTCAGCAGCCCCCTAACTATCTGAGCAGACTTTTAAGGACTGCAATGATGACTTTCTAGTGTGAAGAAGGGGCTAGAAATGGTGCCCTAAAATTGTCTGCTTTAACTCTGACAAGATAACTGTGGAAGGTGAAGATCCCACCCTGCAGTTGAAACACATACACAAATGAACAAAAACTTCTGCAAAGATGATTCCCCTCAACAATGGCACTTGGAATTTGTGCAAATTTATAGAAAATGTAAAATCTAGTAGACCTAAAAACGAACAATTTGTGAGAGAATTTGATAGGTATTACATCCAAATAGCAGCCATGAGTGAAACAAGGCTGGTAAATTAAGGCCAACTGGCTGGCATTAGAGTTGTATAAACATTTTTTGGAGTGGCTGCAGTGAAGGGGAGTGCCATGAAACTGGTGTATATTTTGCAAACAAAACTAATCTAGTCAACAAGATAGTATGTCTACCAAAAGAGTGAATGACATGCTCATGATAATGTAATAGTTACTTACAGGAAAATGCCATGCCACCAACATTGGTGGCTATGCTCCCACCATGACCTTGATGAGGTCAAAGAAAAAAAATCTTATGAAGACCTGGAGACCCTCATCATCAATGTTCCAAAGGAGGACAAGTTTATAATTCTGGGAAACTTTAATGCTAGAGTAGGCTCAGACTACCAGACATGTCAGGGAGTACTTGGGAGGAATGCAGTAGGAAAGAGCAACAGCAATGTTCACTTATGACTGAAGATTTGTGTTTCTAATTACCTCATCACCAACACTGTCTTTCAATTACCTAAATGCAATAAAACATCATGGATGCACACTCAAAATAAACACTGGCATTTAATTGATTATGCCATTGTAAGAAGAAGAGACAGGCAGGATGTGAGAGTGATGAAGGCAATGTGTGGTGCAGAATGTTGGAACAATCATAGACATCCTCTCTAAGTTAAATATTCAAATTCAAAAAAAGTTATGCCTCCAAGGCAAAACTACTACCATAACTCTTAATATCAACACATTAGAGTGAGTCTCTGAGTAGGAACAGTTTGTTGTTAGTTTGGAGGGAAAGTGGAGCCAAGGTATATCTGGCAAGAGAATAGGAGTAGGTAGCATTCAGAGATTTGATGTACAGCACTGCATTTGCTCATCTGAGTAAGGACACTTACAAGTATCAAGACTGGTTTGATGAAAATGATGCAGAAATTCGGAAGCTGCTAAATGAAAAACAAGAATTTCACAGTTTACCAGAGAGATAGTTCATCCATCTCTTATTTAACTCCATGAAAAATAAAATGTAAGCAAAGTTTAGAGAGATGCAGGATTCTTGTCTCAGTAAGAAGGCAAAATAAATTCAGTTTCATGCTGATAGTAACAATCCACAAGACATTTTTTCATGCCCTGAAGGCTATTTATGGGCCAAAGACCTATGGTGCACCTCAGCTACTGAGGGAGCATTATCAATTAGCGATAAAGACGTGATCCTAGAGAAGTAGGATGAACACTTTTATAGTATTCTCAACAAACTCTTATCAATCAATACTGAAATGATTGACCATTTAGCTTAAGTAGAATTAAATCCCTTTCTAGACAAACTTCGAACCGAAGAAAAGGTTTTGAATGCCATCAGGCTCCTCTCCTGTGCAAATCACCTGGTTCTGATTCTATTCCAGCTGAGATTTACAATGTGTATATGGTGGTCCATTTCTCATACAAAAGCTGACTGAAATCTTCCAGGTTATATGGCAAGAGGACATTATCCCCCAATAGTTCAAGGATGCCTCCATTATTCATCTCTATACAGTTAAAGGAAATAGGCTATACTGTAAAAATCACAGTGGGGGGAAAGACAGGCAACTGGGATCACCTGCTGATCAGGCAGTGAGAGGAACTCACCACACAGTCTGGACCCAGCCAGGAACAGAACATGCCTCCAGCTCAGAGGCTTCTGTGTCAGTGGCTTCTTCTGAGGCTCAGCTCATGTAAACTCGAGAGACAGCCATACAGTGGGGGAGTGGTATAGGCACTCCAAGCTTCCTACTACAGAGAATCAGATTTCAATGAGACTTCTGTTTCCAGGTCAAAGAGAAAGAAGGCCATGGATACTCACAGGCCAGGCAGGCTGAGAACAAGCCCAATCATACCCTAAGTCATTGTAGCTGGAATAGTGTGTCCAGGAAACAGTGTTACACTTTAAGGAGTTAAAAGCCAAGAAATAAGGAGTCAAGATGAGTAAACAGAGAAAACAGCCGACCATCAAAGTTTCTTTAGGGGCAAGGTAGACCAGAATATACCCTCAGAAGAAGATAATAACAAAGTTAAAGCTCCTGCATCCAAAGCTTCCAAAAAAATATGAATTATTCTCAAGGAATGGAAGGACTTAAAAAGGACTTTGAAGAGAAAGTAAGGTAGAGAGAGGAACGATGTATAGAGGTAGAGGAAAAAATGGAAAGAGAAATGAGAGTGATATGGGAAAGTCAAGAGAAAAAAGTCAACAACTTGAAAAGTCAAATGGGAAAGGAGATACAAAAAGTTCTCTGAAGAAAATAATTGCCTAAGAATTAGGATTGAACAAATAAAAGCTAGTGACTTTGTGAGAAAATAATAAAACAAATCCAAATTAATAAAGAAATAGAGGGCAATATGAAATTTCTCCTTGGAAATACAGCTGACCTGGAAAATAAATCCAGGAGAAATAATTTGCAAATCATTGGACTACCTGAAAACCATGATCAAAATAAGAGTTTAGACATCATCTTCCAAGAAATGGTCAGGTAAAATTTCCCTGCTATTCTAGAAATAGAAGGCAAAAGAGAAATGGAAAGAATCTACCTATCACCTCCTGAAAGAGATCCCAAAAGGGAAACCTCCAGGAATATTATAGCCAAATTCCAGAGCTGCCAGGTCAAGGAGAAAATATTGCAAGCAGCTAGAATAAAAAGTAATTCAAAAACTGAGGAGCTAAAGTAAGGATAACATAAGATTGAAGAATATCTACATTAAAGGACCAGAGCTCATGGAGTATGATATTTCACAAGGCAAAGGAACTAGGACTACAGCCAAAAGTCACCTACCCAGCAAAACTGTGTATAATCTTTCAGGGGAAAACTGGGATTTCAATGAAAAAGATAATTTTTAGGCACTCCTGATGAAAAGTCCTGAACTCAATAGAAAATTTGACTTTCAAATATAAGACCATAGAGAAGCATAAAAAGGTAAACAGGAAAAAGAAATCAGGAGGGATATTAAAAGATTAAACTGCTTACATTGCTACATGGGAAGATAATACTTCTAACTCATAAGATCTTCCTCAGTTTTAGGGCAGCTGATACGAACATACTTAGACAGAGGGAACAGGTGTGAATTGATTATGAAGGGATGATTTCTGTAAAGCATTTATTTTTTGTTTATTCTTGGTTTTTGTGGGGCTGGTAGGGTGGAGTGGCTTATGTCTGGAACTGCATTTGGGCTCAAGTCCTCCTGGGTTCAGGGCTGGTGCTTAGTCCACTGTGTTACCTAGCTACCCCATGATGACATCTTCAAAATAAAGTTAAGCAGTAAGAGGAATGTACTGGAAAAAGGGGAAAGGGAGAGGTGGACTGGGGAAAAGTAACTCACATAAAAGGAATAAGAAAAAGGTTATGGAATAGAGGGGAAGATGATGAAAGAGCAGCGGAGTGAATGAACCTTACACTCATCAGAATTGGCTCAAAGAGAGAATAACATACATAATTAAGTGGGTATCATAATATATTGTGCTCTGAGGGAAAGTGGAAAGGGAAGGAGATAGGGGAGAGGCAAAGGAAGGGAGGGCAGATTGGGAGAAGGGGCAGTAAAAGTCAAAACACTTTTGAGGAGGGACAGGGTCAAGGAATATAGAAAATAGAGTAAATATCAAGGGCGAGGGAATAAGATGGAGAATAAATACAGTTAGCTATAGTAACTGTGAAAGAAATAATGAGTAAGATGATAGAAGGATATATGAAAAATGGAAAATAATCAACAGAGAAAGAACTGATGGTATCTGAATACAGATTGAAGTATAATTTTATTTGTTAGCTCCTCCTTCTAAAGTTGTTTTGTCTGTTTTCTTTCACAACCTGACTAATGAGAAGATGTCTTGGATAACTACACATGTATGACTTATATTGAATTGCTGGATTTTATAGGGAGGGATGAGGAGGGAGGGAAGAAGAAAATTTAGAACACAAAGTTTTAAAAAATCAGTGTGAAAATAATGATGAGCAGGAAGAGTTCTGAGAAACCTGGAAGGACTTACATGAACTGATGCTGACTGAGAGGGGCAGAACCAGGAGAACATTGTACACAGTAACAGCAACACTGTTTGATGAACAATGGTAATAGACTTGGCTCTTTTTAATGATGCAATGTTCCAAAATAATTTCAAAGAATTTCATGATAGAAAATGTTCTCAACATCCAGAAAAAAAGAACTGTGGTTTATGAATGCAGATTGAACCATACTGTTTCTACTTTTGGGCTGTTTTTTCCTTCTTTTTTGAGGTTTTTCCCTTGTGCTCTGACTCTTCTTTCACAATAATTCAGAAATATGTTTAATGTGTGCATATATATGTATATATGTGTTTGTTTATATATATATATGTATATATATAAAACCTATGTTAGATTGTTTTCTTTCTTGGGAAGGAGGGATGGTAGGGAGGGTGGGATGAAAATTTGGAACTATCCTATGAAAACAGATGTTGGAAACTATTCTTATATGTAACTGGGAAATAATAAAATACTGAACTTTTAAAAATCACAGTGGGGGTTCACTATCTTAGTCATTGCTGGTAAAATTCTTGCCAGAGTCCTCCATAATAAACTGATCCTTCACTTGAAAGATGGTCATCTACCTGAGAGCCAGTGTGGCTATAAAGGGCATAGGAATGGCTGATATGGTGTTTGTATCCTGATTACTCTAGGAGAAATGCCCAGAGCAGAACAGAGGTCTGTATACAATGTTTGCAGATCTGACCAAGGCCTTTGATACTGTCACTAATTAGTGCTTCTGGGAAATCATGTCAAAATTTGGTTGCCTGGAGAAGCTCATCAGTATTGTACATCAATTTCATGAGTGCATGCTTGTCCAGGTTCTTGATAATGGATGGTGCTTTCATGCTTTCCCAATCACCAGTGGAGTGAAAAAAGTCTTTGTGCTTGTTGCCATGTTCTTAGCATGATGATTTTAGCCATGTTGTCAAGATGAAACTACAACACTCATGGTAAATTATTCAACTTGAAAAGGCTACAAGCCAAGAGTAAAGTGGAGGGAGTGTTTGTGCATGATTTCTTATTTACAGATTATTGTGTACTAAATGCAGCCTCTGAAGTTGAAATGCAACAAACTATGAATTGATTCTCTACATATTGTGCCAATTTTGGTCTAATAACACCAAGAAAATACAAGTACTGCATCAGCGAGCACCACACCATCCATATGTGAAACCATTAGTTATAGCAAACAGAGAAGTTTTGAATACTGTGGATAAGTTCACTTACCTTGGTAGTAGTATACTTTCCAGGCATGTATACACTTATTTTTTCATGTACACATTTATAATGAGGTTGATGCATGCACTGCTAGAGGTAGCTCTGTGTTTGGGAGGCTCTAAATTAAAGTGTGCTAGACGATAATTATTAGAGTGACTATGAAACTGAAGGTGTGCAGAGCTATTGTGTTGACCTCTCTATTGTATGTTTATGAAACTAGAACAGTATATTAGTGCCATGCCAGAAAACTGAACTACTTCCTTTTGAATTGTCTTAGGAAGACCCTGAAGATCATCCAGCAGGATAAGACACTCAGGTCCTTTCTTGAACTAAACTGTCAAGGATTTAAACTCTACTGCAGGGAGAGCAACTCTTATGGGCTAGCCATGTTGTTCAAATGCCAAACATATGCTTGTCCAAAAGACTATTTTATGGAGAACTCACAAAGGCTAATGCTCACATGAGGTCAGAAAAAGTAATACAAGGATAGTCTCAAGGTCTCTCTTAAGAACTTTGGAATTGACTGAGTGATGTGGGAGACACTGTCATAGGGTCATCTAGCATGGCATGCCCTTCTCTGAGAAGGTACTGTGCTCTGTGAGTAAAACAGAATTGAAGTAGTTCAAAAGAAATACTTGTCTTATTCCAATCAGCTACAGTCGGACACAGTGTAACTTGACTCTAAAATAATGATGACATTTTTGTCGTCATTGAGAGTAAAGGACAATAACCAACCAATTAACCAGCTTTAAAAGAAACTCCAGTTCAGCAGGATTTGTCATTCCTCTGTGCAATGATGGAGTTTAATATAGGCACAAGGCTAAGTCTTAAGTAAACTACTCTGATGTGAGATTTTGACCTTTACTCCCCAGTGTGGTCCACTATTCCATAGCAATCTCTTACTCAAGAATAGAAGAAAAATCAACTTGTTTTTGTCCGGAGAGTAAAAAAGCAACACTTACAAAGTGCAGATAGTAAATAAATTAGGATTAAATGGAGCAGGAAACTCACTAGAAGAGTGATGCCAGTTTCCCACACTACGATGAAATGGAAGAGTTAACAGAAAGAAGATGTCACCATTTCCCAAAGCAGAATAAGCAGAGAGAGCCAATCAATAAATTCTATGCATTTTCATCATCCCTTAAATGGGCCTTTAAAGAAAATGAGGACACAACTGTTCATGATTTTGTTCATTTAAGGTTAGCGATGCCATTCCTTGCTATGTTATATCTGCCCTTGTCTCCTCTCCGTAGAGCATAACATTTCTAAGGCTTACCCCTCTCATTAAGGTTTTTGACTTTCATGATTTTTAAAGTTCTCCTCCCATCTAAGAAAAAATATATTGCACATCACCCTCTCCTCCCCAAAATGGAATAGCTGCTACATTTGTGTATTATGTTAAAATACAAATAATGACAATGAAGCTGTCAATGATAATGCTAATTATGGACTTTGCTTGCTTAATTAAAAAAAAAGTTCCAAACATCAGGTTTGTATTTATTAGTTCTAGAACCAGGGACAAGCCAAACACAGCATACATCCAAAACAATGTTTAATTTAAATTCCTTTCAATAGGATGGAGAGAGGCACAAGTCTAGGACACCTGCACCTCCATGCTCAAGGTTTAAATCAAGGCTGGACTCATCTGGCTTAAGGAAGCAGATAGGGAAGGTGAAGAAGAATGTCATTTGGAAGTCTCCAAATTTAACTAAATGCTCTTTTTTTTTTTTTTTTTTTTGCAGGCAACGGGGGTAAAGTGACTTGCCCACGGTCACACAGCTAGTAAGTGTCAAGTGTCTGAGGCCGGATTTGAACTCAGGTACTCCTGAATCCAGGGCCGGTGCTTAACCACTGCGCCATCTAGCTGCCCCCTAAATGCTCTTGTGAAGTAGTTGCTACAGATTTTTGTTTATTTAATAATTGTATATCTATTGAGGTACTTAGGCATTATAGTGAATAGATTTTTGACCTTGAAGTGCAGAAAAACAAAACAAAACAAAACAAAACAAAAAACCTGAGTACAATCTTCCTTCAGGCACTTACTATCTATGCAAGGCTGGTCAAGGTTGGGCTTACTCATCTGTAAAATGGGGATCATAATATCACTTTCTTACAGAATTACAGGGTGGTTTAAATAAGGTCAAATGTAAAGAACTTTGTGACATATAAAGGGCTATATAAATACTTGCAAATATTTTTATTATTTATACTTTACTAAGAAGCATCAATGTTCTCCAAATTTCAGTGCTCCAGTTTGGGCTCTGTTTTTATTCAATCAAGAAATATTTCATTAATGTGCATTATGTGCACAGCCTATATAAAAGACACTGTATGAGACAGAAGCTTTGAAAGAGATTATTCACACAGATGCTTCTAATGGAGCTTAGATTTTAATGTGTTTGTGTAGTGGGTATTATAGATACAAATAACCTATACTTTTTCATGGTAAAAACATTAGAAATTCAAAATAAAGTTCAGCAATGAGCTCTTAGAGAAAAAAAAAAAGTTGTCAACAAGGGAATTAAAGAAACTTCCATGAAGGAGGTGGCATTTGGGTAGGACTTCATAGCATCATGGATGGCTATAGCTGGAAGGGACTTTAGATATCATCTACTACAGACTTTCATTTAACAGAAGAGGAAAGAAAGGCCCAGAAAAAATCAAGTGACTTTCCCAAAGTCACAGAGGTAGTAAGTTGGATCAGCACAATTTGACTTTAGGTTAGCTGACTCCTAATTTAGACTTCTTTCTACTGTATTAACACTGTCTCTCCAATTCAGGTGAAGAAAAGAATGTAGTAGGACATTTCAGTCAATGGGACTACCATGACCAGCATGGAATCACTTTGGGGTAGGCATTTTTTTTTTTAAGTAAGGCAACTGGGGTTAAGTGACTTGCCCAGGGTCACACAGCTAGTAAGTGTCCAGTGTCTGAGGCTGGATTTGAACTCAGGTACTCCTGACTCCAGGGCCGGTGCTCTATCCACTGCGCCACCTAGCTGCCCCCGGGGTAGGCATATAAAATAAGTAACTTTCGTGTTTCTGTCCTATCGCCAAGATTTTATGTTCTACATCAAAAGACATATTTATCCTCTCAAAGAGTCACACTCTGATTTGAACCAATTATCTCTATGTGTGAGCTTTTCATATAACTCAAAAGTCATCTATTTTACTACCCAGAATACTTTAATCTCCAATATTTTCCAAAACAAATTTACTGTTTCTGTCTTCAGCTGTGTGTATACATACACATGTGCATGCATGTATATGCACATATACACACAAACACACATATATATAAAGAGATATATATTCAAGGAATTTGAATCCATTGTTCTTAATATGAAAGATTGATTCTCTTACCTTTGATGTCACTTTTTATTGCGTACCTATTTTCTTCTACATTTTATATTTTAAATTGGGATTGTTGTTGTACCTCTCCCCCTCTTCTCACCATGGAAGAATATGATACTTATGAAAGTATGAACAAGGTATCTCTATAAAAAAGACCCACCTCTACTGTAAATTTCAAGGAGTTCTTGTATGGAAGTTTTCCGTTGGGAAAACTGTCATTATTCTGATGTGAATCATGCCTGCTGAAATAGATTCACAGAATGGCATGAGCTGAGTAGTCCTGGCAGGAAGTTTTTCTCCTAAGGTTGCCACCTGTTTCATAATCATTATGCCTGCTGAGACACTTGGTTCCTGACAAATGAAGATCATTGCACATCAAGTGATAGTACAGAAATACTTTCCTGACCAAAGTATTTGCAGCATATGTTTATGATGAGATGAGCATATTACCATTTAGAGAAACATCATCCTATGTTAGAATTTAAGCTACTTGAGAGCAGGGATTGTTCGTTTTTAGAGGGGTTGGCTTTGTTTCCCCAGCATCTATTATAAAGTCTGTCACATGATTGTATTTGAAAAATGTTTGCTGATTTGATTTCCTGACCATTAGTCAATAGGCCAGTTTTACTCAGGAATCCTATTCTCAGATTAGATGGGGAAAAAAGCACCACGTCAAATTATTTCTTCAAATTCTTCACAGAGAAAAACCTATCTACAAATTCTTTAGTTATCTATGAATATTATCAAGGGCAAAGGGAGAAGAAATGAATTTCACTCTAGAAAGAATTTTATGTGCTTGAGAACAAAAGTAGCCTGTCACTCTCTTGACCATCATGATTGTAACTAAATAATTTTAAACTTTCCAAATAAACAAAGAGTAATTAATATACTATTTCTATGCTTAAGGTAAACCTAGGCAGATCAAGTGGTCACCAACCAGTGTTCATTTGAGAGGGACTTTCCCAAGACCGAAATATATCAGTCATATGGTTGTTAATCAATACTGGGAACTCTACTATTTTTCGGTGTGTGTGTGTGTGTGTGTGTGTGTGTGTGTGAGTGAAATAATGACTTACTGTTATTGTCTTCTGTTATGCTACTGGGATCCTTACCACATTCACTTATTAGTAACATCATGTGACTTGACTTATTGAGTATTTCCTTTATAACAGGAAGAATGGCAGAGTGGGAGAAAGAACTCTTAAAGTCGCAGAATCTGAAATAGAAGGGGCTTTAAATGGTCATTTCATTCTATCTGTAATTTAACAAGAATTGCACCTAAATCATAGCTGAAACAGTGTCATCTTGTATACTTAAGATGCAGAATAAGATACATTTTTGAACATGGATAATGTGTGAATTTGTTTTTCTTTGTTATATATATATTTACAAGGGTCTTGCTTTAATATTTTTCTTTCCAAAGGAAAGGATAAATGTGGGAGTGAAATGGGAAAAAAAATTAAAATCTTAGAAAGTGGTCATCCAAATAATCTTTGTTTGAGGATGATTGAGCACCACCTGTAAGGCAGCCCAGTCTACCCTTCCTCAGCTCTAATTGTTAAGAAGGTATTTCCCATTGAATTCCCATAGGTCAGATTTATCTATTTGCAACTTTCATTCAGTTTTTTTCTAGTTTTTTTTCATGGGAATAAACAGAACAAGTATATAACCCCTCTTCCATGTGACATACTTTTTAATATTGGAAGCCAGCTATTTTTTTCTTCTCTATGTATTCTACTGTTCCAGGTGATTTTCACTAGTTCCTTAAACTGATATTTATATGGCTTAAATTTAAAATCTTTCATGATATCAGATTTCTGAATAGGTATTGTAGGAAATTACATGGAAGTAAGTTTTGGTGCAAAGAGTGGGTTTTTGTGTCTTATGGTACATACTGGAAAGTACAAACAATGCATTCAGGTTGAAGTATAAGCAGTTTAAGTTTAGCTAGGTAGTACAGTGGATTGAATGATGGACCTGGAGTCAGGAAAACAGTGCAAGTATAGTTTTAGATATATCCTGGCTGTGTAACCCTTTGGCAAGTCACTTAACTTAAATCTGTCTCCTTTTCCTCAAAAACAAGAATAATAGGTCTTCAAAAGTGAGGATGATAATAGCACCTACCTGCTAGTGTTACTGTGAGAATCAAATGGCAGAATATTTGTAAAGTACTTTAAACAATTCCTGGAACATAATAGGAGCTTAATAAGTGTTTGTTATCTTGTTTGCCCTCCCCCCCCCCCGCCCCCAACCCTACTCTTCCTGAAAGTGAAACTGATAAGATAGGAAGGAGGAGACAAAGATAGCCTTCTTACAAGTGTTCGGATTTTGTTTTTTTTCTTTCTTATATTGAAAGGTCACTTTCTTATGAGGAACATGGGGGCATGGAAAATTATCTTTAGAATGTATTACATTTATTTTAAAGATTATTTCTTTTCCTCATTATGTTTCCTTAGTCTAATAAAATAATTTAAAATTTTGTTCATAAGAGAGATGAAGTGTTCTAAGTGGAAAAGGGAGATAAGAGATAAAGCCCTCATCAATGATTTATTCTTCAAGATAGCTGGCACATGGACAGTTTAAAGTTTCTTATTCCTCTTTTTCAAGATGATATCTCCAGTGTCACCACAAGATCAAGATAAAAACAAATGTTGATGGTGTGCTCTCCCAATTCAAAAGATCCCACATTCATTCTCACAGTTGTTCTCTTTCCTCAACTCATTCATAAACATATTTATGTAAATGTATTAAAGTTAGAAATAAGTTGCTTCCCCCAATTAAAAGTAAGCTTCTTGAGGGCAAAGACAGTTTTTCATTTTATCATTGTATGCCAAGTACCTAGCACAGTGCCTACATAATAGATACTTATTAGGTTGGAATGGATTGAAATATAGAGGAGAGATTCAGGATAATATAAATAGCACAGGAGTCAGAGAAGCAGGGTGTGAATAATGACTGTCACTTAATTCAAGTAGCTTCTCTCCCTGAGTCTTCATTTCCTTAGTAGTAGAATGAGTGTACTCATCTCCAAGTTCCTTTTTCAGTTACAAATCTTACAGTTTCTCCTCATGCTCCCCAAATCTGTACATTAAAAAAAACAAAACCTGTTTATCCAGTACTATCAAATCAAGTAGTTTTTGGTTGATTCATCTTCAGGAACCTTGGACAAAAAGTGATAAGCAAAGAAGGTCATCTTTATATACATGAAATTATTTGGATTGCTAAGATGAGCAAAGCAATTTGATTTTTAAAAAAGGATCAATGAAATAATGTTTCTTGTTACTAGAGCATTACAGTCAAAATCTCAACTGATTCCTTTGACCCTGAAAGTAATTCATCCATTCTTAGTATGTGATCTCAGAGAAAGAGCCTACAGTCACATCCATTTCTACTGCAACTTTTCCTGAAATCTTCATATTAAAAATGACAAGTACATATTCTGAATATTCAAGTGAATTTTGCAAATGTTCTATTCCACTGCTTCAAAACTCGGCAGATTCTTTCATCTCCATGGCTTATGAGAATATAAAGCCTTCCTAACTAAAATTCATGCTTAGTTTGATGTCCACAAGCTAGTTTCTTTGGAGAATTGACTATTTAAAATTGGAACATGTCATTGGTCTCAGATCAGGTTCAAGTGGTGATAAACTTGAAAATTTAGAGTTCCCCCACCACCACAGACAACTAGTGTTTTCTTGTGATTATTTCCTGTGGATATTTCATTAACCACAGCATACATATTATTAAAAAGAATTAGGAACTTTGTTTGAAGTATACTTAATAAATTCCTTCTATCTCTCATTATAATAGTTGAGAAAAATAGGAAGAGATCTCTGGTGTGAGAAAATAATGGGGTTCCAGGAGACCCAGAGGCCCCCACACAATGGCCTTAACTCCATAAAGTTGTCTGATTTCTTTCAGAGATAACCCAGGTTCAGTAGAGGTGGAGCTCAGACTCTGAATAGAGACAATAGAGATTAAAACCACTACTACCTGAAAGCCTTTCCCTTAGAGAGTCTGTCCTCTGGACTCTGACCTCAGCATGTATGACGCATTTTAATATGGACCACCCTCAAGTCCAGTAAACCAATAGATTTGAATTATGCCAACCAATTAGCTTTAAGCAGTGTGTAAGGGCCAAGGACCAAAGGGGCAGGGAGCTTGTGCTCTCTCATGTACTCTCTTGTCCTGGGATGCTGGAGGAGGCAGACACATGGCCCTACTCTCTTTTTTCTCTAGTTGTGTAGGGATTCTAATTCTGAGCAATGTGCTCTCTCTCTTTACTAACATACAATATGCTTTAATAAATGATTAATGTCCCAAACTGGGGCAGTGGCCTTTAATTTATAAGTAACAATATATTAGAAACACCAGATAAGTTCCCCAATATATTAGGACAGGGATTGGCACCCCCAAAATATTTCAAATGAAACATTGGAAATGAAAATATATAGGAAAATGTCCCAGGCTGAAAAATATTCCCCATTCCCAGAACCCACTAGATTTTTACCTATCTCTAAATTTATAATTTTAGATAGGGGGAAGCTTATAGAAGTAGAAAAGTGACTCTAGGGGAGGAGAATAGGATTATTTGTCCCAGAATGGGTCTGGGAGAACTAGACCATCTCTAGACCCTGATAATCTGAAGTGTCCTGGGAGGTGGTGGTGGAGGTATGTGTGGGGCAGTGGAAACTAGCTTAGAATCATATCTGTTGTATGAAAATTCAGGCTTCTGGGGCAAACCAGATCAATAACTCAGTTCTAGAAAAGAATGGATTTTCCTTGAATCTCAATAATACCTTATTATGGGATGGAAGAATTTCTAGGAAATGTAAAATTTCAGTAAGACACCCAAGTCTGAATCAATCAGGGCCTCTCTATCACCCATTACTTCATATCTCCAAAAATGGTTAAAAGCTACCAGCTTTAGAAGATGAGAAAGGTCAGACAGAATGGGCAATGTTTACTTGACAAGAGTATTTTCTTTGTTCTTTTAAAAACAATGAATTCCTCAGGCACCTTTTTCTATTAGAGTGCATTGTTCCATGAATTTTCTGAGAGCCCAGACTCTCATAATTTTTTTAAAAATCCCACTATGAGTGGTGATGACTTCTGTCAGCATCTATTTCATAGAAACCAAAATAGATGGCCCACACAAATCAGCTTAATTCACCAAAAGGAATGTTTTAAGAAAATTCAGGACATTGTTTATCTATGGAAATCTTCTAAAAAGTCTCACAAAATAGCCATGCAAATCTATGAGCTCATTTGAGGGTAAACATTTTAAGGATTGAAGGAACATATGTTCATGTATTAGCATAAACTAATGGTCTGTGAGGTACTTAACTCTGGGGAATCTTCAAAAAGCTAAATATTTGTGCTTTAACTGCTAATGATAAGCCCATGTGAGAGTTTTCTGATGTGGCAAATAGGTATTTACAGAATTGCTGAGAGCAGAACATAGCATTTTCTTGTTTGTAAAATGGACATAAAATTATGAATCTGTTCTCCAGTGAATGTAGATGAGAGCAGCAAAATCTACTTCCCTAAGTGTCATGCTTATAGTCAGCCAATTTATGCAATTAAATAATGGATGAAATATGAAGTTCTATTATCACATTAGGTAAATACAGAAGTAATGGCTTTCACACCGATATTTTTCAATTAGTTGAGAAATTCCATATTGGTTAGATAACAAATATGACATGATAGGAACATCAATTTTTGCTAAACACTGTGCAGAAACATACAGGGCCTGTGGACTTTACCAAATCTGCAGGCATTACTTCTTCCTAAGTACAACATGAATAGTAGATACAGAGTCTAATATTTTATTTCACCAGATTTTATGTAAGCAGCCCCAATTTTCAAGAGAAATAAACATATAAAAATAAAATTCAGGTAAAACATAGATATGATTTTCTCAGAATAAGAGTGAATATGCAAATTATATTTTATTAATCAAATAATTCATTAAAGAGGTATATCTTGTAAGCCTTTTACCTGCAGAGCACTATGGCATAAGCCAGAGGAATAAAAACATAAATATGATGGTTCTGGTCCTTAAGATTTCCCAAATCTTATACTGGGGTCTGTGAACTTTTTGTGTTACTTTGTTTTTAATGTATTTCCAAAACTCCATTTCAATATAACTGATTTCCTCTAAAATCAAATTTTATTTTGTGCACTTAAAAACATTATTTTAAGAAGGGTCCATACATTTTGCTTATAATACCAAAATTCCACAAACTACACACAAAAAATATAAAGAACCTGAATCTCATAAATCTTCTCTAGGTTCGAACAAAGTAGAGGAATATTGCAAAGCCTTTCTGTTAAAAAAAAATAATTAGCAGTTAACATCTAAAAATCAATCTAGAAGTGAATATGACTCTGAATTGTTAGTTTTCATGTTTAAAAAAATGGTATTTAGCTGATAGAAACTAGATTTCAATGGACTGAGAAGTGAATGGGAGATGAGATATAGGGATGAAGAATATAGAGAGTGTTTCTTTTAGAAGTATGACTATAAAAAACAGAAGAGATATAGGACACTTAAGAATTGTGAGCCTATCTTCATGTGGCACTGAAATAGCCACTTCTTCAGTCATTTATTGGTATGTAGAATCTACTGCTGATTGACATCAAAATGTGGAAAATAGAGCACTTTGATATCAGCTCAAGTTTGTCCTTTAATGAAAACAATCAATTAATTCCCAACATTCCTTGGAAGGCTGATAGCTAACATAATTTATCTTATTACCATGGAAACTGACTATATGGTATGTCATATGAGGCACTTCCTTTGGAGGCAAATAACATTATGTGCAGTTAAAGAAAATATAGTGAATTTGTATTTTTCTATGTTCTTTCACCTAAAAGTTGTATATCATGAAATAATATGTATGACCATGTTGATATTGCAGTAAACTTTAATTGTGAAATATATTATTGATGCTAGGTTTTTTGTTTTGTTTTCGCATGTGTGTGTGAGGCAATTGAGGTTAAGTGACTTGCCCAGGGTCACACAGCTAGTAAGTGTTAAGTGTCTGAGGTCAGATTTGAACTCAGGTCCTCCTAACTCCAGAGCACTGTGCCACCTAGCTGCCCTTGATCATTAGTTTGATTCCTTATTAATGCCTATTTTTGTTATGCTGAAATTTTTATCACAATGTGCCTAATGTTCATACCTTGCAACAAAGAAAAACAAACAATAAAGCATCATCAACCTTTAAACCAACTTCATTTATATAACGTATGAAATATTCTGTGCTTTTACCAAGAGCAAGGAAAAATAGTGGGTAGAATGCTAAACCTCAAAACAGGAAAAAATGAGTTCAAATACTACTTCTGATACTAGTTCTGTGACTATAGAGATGTCATTTACTAATTCTTCACCTCTTTTTCCTCACAAGTCAAAATGGAACAACAGTAATATCTCATAATCTAACAGATATGAAACTCAAAAGAAATATTGTATATAAAGTGCCCTGAAAACTATGTAATAAACAAATTTCTGTAACTTTTACTGCAAATACTTTCATAACTCTTATCCTAGACATCATCATTGCAATTAATCTGTTTGCCTGTATTTTAATGTAGTTTTCTATGTTATGATTAGAATCATGATAAATATTGTTGTCCTCATTCTTTTCCCCTCTCCATTAGCTCATGTATATCTCCCCATGCAACCTTAAATTCATCATGTATATTATTTATTTAAAGATATATAGTATTTCACTATATTTGGAAAACACAGTGTGTCTATTCACTTTAGCTCAAGTTATTGGTCACATTCAAAAATGCTGTTAAAACACTTTGATACATATAGAGATGTCTTTTCCATTGTATATCTTTTTGGGTTTCAGAGGCTTGAAAAACTTTCCCATGATTATTTTTGCCTTATCCATGAAGTGACTAGCCTCTTATAAATCATTCTGAATAATATTAGTACCATATTATAAAGGAGCTTTTAAAGAGTTTAATTGCAATTCAGACAAAACCATTTTATAAAAATTTTGTAATTACTAATGTTGAAGGTGATGCTCCATGTGACTTTACATTTTTCTTGGAATGGACAAGTGAATTGTGGTAATGATTATTTATTATATTTCAGTAATTTGTAAACATTTACAATAGGACTTCTTATGTTGAGTTTGGTGGCTTATCCCATGTTTAAACTGCACAAGGAATACAATGTAATATTTTAGCTCGTCTTGTTCTTTTGACATGTAGATTTTCTTTGAAGTCCACTATTAAAAGCCCTAAAATGTAAAGAATGGAAAAGCCTAAGGTCATGTTATCTTTAACTTAGAAGTGTCCCTGTTCCTAACAGCAATGATAGAAAAAATATTAAAATTATATGGCCACATTTATATAGTAATAAGAATTAACCATTTAATCAACATTTATCAGTGGAAAAATCAATTTAGTCTTACAAAACAAATTAATAAATCTGATTTTAAAATTATTTTCTTTCTGGCTATAGGAGGATTTGTTTTAAATAAGGAAAGAGTCAACTACTACAAATTGCCATTATTATTTGCCTCTGATGGGAGGGTATTCCCAGTCTAACACCAAACTTCTATAAACTGAAATCATCCTCCCTCTGCTCCTCTTTGCTAATTTGAAGCTGTCTACTCTTTTCTATAATGACATTATTATTTTAAGCCTATAAGGAGAATATACAGGAATCTCCTCACTTAAAATTAACTTTCATGAAATATTTTTAATAACTGCAAACTCCAAGAAGTTAATTTCTTATCATCAGGTATTTCTAATTTAAAGACATTTCAAAAATTTTACTTGGTTATTTTTCATTCCATTTCTTTCCATTCTTCTCATTGTCTAGTGACTCACTGATTTTTCTTCTTTATCATTGAGATTTCCAATAAAATAATACTGTAGCATACAAAAGAATTTTTTCTTTCAATTAAAATTTAATGTACATATGAGGATCAGATCAATGTATTTCCAGTTGTAGGCCAAGAACTCAAGTAATGACATGAAAAATTTATGGAGAAATGCTGGGGGTGACTAGGTAGATCAGAGTTCTCAATAATAAAAGTCTTTTAAACATGAGTTTTTTTGTACTCTTCGGTAGCTTATTAAACAAATCTCTATGAATTGTTTCAGGCATAGAAAGATGAAGAAATGAATCCATTGTTAAACTGCTTGCAAATTTCAGAGATATAATTTGAATCCAAATCTTCTGATGCCAGGTCCAGCACTTTACTGCACCATTTCCTTTCTTTTGCTAGGTCATAATAGGGAAAATTTTGAATACCAATATGCGAGTGACTTAGTTTTAGTAATGCTTTAGGGATCATTTCCCCCTACATTCCTGTTTCTCCTCCTCTGGAACCTGATTCTGACCCTCTATTTTCTTGATCTAATGCCTATTTCATACCTAATTCTGTTTCCTATTTCCACCTCTAGCCTTGTAGCCTGACCCTGAACGTTTTTATAAAATGAATGCATTCAATAAAATATTTGAGCAGAGGCATGTCATATTCCAAAAGTTATTTTCCGTGGGAGTCTAATGAATAGGGAATTAATATCCATCACAGCAATCACTGCCTATACTTCTGGTCATTACCTTGAGAACAAATTGAACAGTTCTTATGGGTTAGAACTACACCAGATGACCTTTTCACTGTGTTTTTGCAAGTCAATTAATAGATTTTGTCACTATAGTTCCTGGTTTTTGCACGAAAACCCAAAAGTGAGAAAAGAAAAGAGCTGGAAGATTAATTTCTAACCCATCCACCCTTGCAATCACTAAAGTTATTCTCTTGACAATGTAATGGTACAAAATGAGACCAAAAGAAAGATTCTTCTGAGAGTTGAAAGCTATGCTTGAGAACACGTTCATAGTAAGCTAACCTCATTCAGTCTAGGCTAGCCTGCTCTCTTGATTTCCCCTATGAGTTTCTTCCTATACCTGTATTTGTGGTAGACAGTAACCCCACTAATCTTGTGGTCATGCTGTGTTGAATCAGCACTTGTGGGCAGCTGATTTCCACACAAGTAAGTGGAATGAAGTTCTGGCTCTTGGGAGCAGTGCCACAGACACATGAACCTATATGAGTGCTAAAGTAATTCAGAAAAGCTAGAGAACAGAATTACCCTCAAAATTTAAGCAAAAATACAAAGGCTCCTATTGAAATGAATTAAAGGGTAAAAGCTTGATAATTTCAAAGCTACACAGGCACCTGAACTGGTGCAGCTACCTCATAGTAATATTAGATTTTCTTTTTCTTAACAGTCCTATGTTTTTCCCCCCTGTGAAAATAAATTCCTGACAATCTGGGAAAATTTCCACTGTTGACCCATACAGGTACTCCGATTTTCATTAATTTTTACGTCATCTCTTTTCCCATGACTAGAATATAAACTATTTGACATCAGGGGCTTATCTTTGCTTGTGTTAGTACTTCTAGAACTTAGCATAGTTCCTAGAAAATAGTAAGTGAGGAGCTTTACCAGTACAGAATTGCATATTCTCAGTAATTTAGAGATTTAAAGAGTTAATAGAGGGTACTAAAAGATTAAGAGATTGTCCAGACATAGTCAATATCTCTCAGAGGTAGTTCTCCCTCCACTGACATATTGACTTCTCCTCCTTTTACTCCTCCTTCTTGTCATCATCTTCCTTCTCCTCCTTCTCACCACCACCACCACCACCACCACCACCATCATCACACTGTTATCTGCTTCTTTTTTTCATTCTTGATAGAGATGTATGACTGGTATGGCCTAAGAACAAGTAGCTATCATGCTGTCATTCTTTGATATATTTATCTGTGTTGAGTTTTAAAAGTGTAGTAGTACTTGTTGGTTGAGTACAGGAACAATAAATATTACACTTAAGGAATTGGGCAGCCTATGCCTAAACTCCTCAACACAAAATCAACTAAGACTTTAAAGGAGATAATTCAGATATTAGTACTATTCTTAGGTATAAAGAATCCATTTAATTTAGCAACTATACAGTAGTATGTATCTGCTTGTGGAATACAATTTTAGTCAATACCTTACTAATGCCCAGTCCGATCCAATTCAATTAATTAAGCAATTACTATGCACTGTCCTAGGCCTGTACCATATATAGACAAGAATGAGACAGTCTCCACCCTTGGTGAGCTTACATTCTAATAGACATTATATGATATGTACACAGTTTAGGAAATACAATTTATATGCAAATAAAATTATATTTGTCCTTCATTTTCAAAGAGGACCAATGAATCATGGGTGATTCTTGACTTGTCTGTGAATTTGACTTAAGTGAGGAAGAGTTGCACAAAGTCATCAGCCTTACTCTCTCTTCTAGTCATCAAAGTCTAGTGGCAAGTAAAAAGTCGAGATGACTGGCAATGGCTTAGAATGGAGTGAATGACTTTGGCATACTTGTTGCCTTACTAAGCCCTAAGCACTCCACAACACTTGCTCCAGTCATCTTCATGTCCTTGCAACAAATTGTCCTCATCCTTCCATTTCAATGGGAAAATTCTTAACATGCTTGGGGTAATCATCACCCTACCTCACATACAGGTTTTAAACTTGTTAATTACCCTCAACCTTCTGTAGCAAATTTGTTGAGATGACTTACCAGGATATGTCTGCTGCACATACTATAGCTTCTTGGAACCATGGATGATATTTATATAAATCAGGTAGACACCAAAGGTAGATAAAAAGCCCTTAAAAGGAATTGGCAAGCCCTCACACCAGAGTTGCTAGTCCTCTTGAATAGCCCATACACACCATACAAGTTAAATATCATGTATCTAAGGAGTCCTAGCTTACAATCGTAGGTCTTTGTGTTAGAGATGTAAAATAATGTAAAATAAAAGAATTTAGAACTGAAGAAAAATTGGCCATTGATTTTAGAACATCAAAATATCTTTGGAAAGAGTGATTTCAATAGGGAAGAGCTGGTGAAAGTCAACCATGGTTCATTAAAACTACTTGGGCCATATGGCTAGAAGGATTTTTGTTTATGAAAGAATCCCCTGTGGAATTTTTTTAAACAGGTTTCCTTTCAGTTAGAAAATATTCTATTTATTAAGGCCATTGTTCATTTATAAACAAAGTAATTATTGATGTTGCTTTCTATCTGTAAAGTTGTTGATGTAGAGTAACTTCCTGGAATTCCTATAAAATTGATGCCTGATAGTATTTATCATGTCAAATGTTAATAAAGCTTTATTCTACTTTTCTCCATGTGTTAGTGGTTTGAGGCCAATATCAAAACATACATATGACAGGCAACATGGCATAGTGGATATGAAACTGACCTCATAATCAATTAGAACCAGGTTCAAGGGTTGTGACCTGTACTGGCTGTATAACCCTTGAAAAGAAATTTAATCTTTCAGTGCCTGAAGACAGTTCTTTAAATGAGATGGCAAGTGTCCCAGCCCTTACCAAGCTAGATCTGATATGCATTGACAGAGGGAATTTACTCAGCAGACATACCCTGTACCACTAAAATCACAGGTTTTACCTTGACACATTTGTTATTATTAATCTACTGTGTGAAAGGCATAGAAATAGGGATATAAAAAACACAAAAACAACTCTCCTCAAGTAACTCACAAATTAGTGGGGATACTTTATTAAAACAAATATATACAAAGCAAGCTATATATAGGATAAATAGGACTTAATTCTCAGAGGAAAGGGAACTAAAATTGAGAGTTTAGGGAAGACTTGCAATAAAAGGTGGAATTTTAGTTTGGACTTAAAAGGAAGTCAATAAGTAGATCTGAGCAGGGAGAGTTTTAAAGATAGAAGAAAATGCCCAGAGATGAGACATGGAGTGTCTTGTTTTTCAAACATCCAGCAGGTTGTCACTGGTTTGAAGAGTAGGCATTGGAGAGTCAAGTATAAGGAGATTGAAAATGTGAAAAAAGGGAGTTAGTTATAAAGGGCTTTGAATACCAAATGGAACATTTTGTATTTGATCCTACATGTGATAAGAAGCCAATGATGCTTATTGAATAGATGAGACCTTTGCTCTAAGAATATCATTTTAGAGACTGAATGGAGGATGGATTGGATTGGGGACAGAATAGAGACATGTAGACCTGCCAGGCAACTATTAACCAAATCCCAGGTGTTCAGTAATGGAGAGCTGCACTAGAGCACTGGCAATGTCAGGAGAGAGGAAGAGGAATATATTTGAGAGATGTTGCAGAGGTGAAGTTTATTGAGCTTGCCAACAGACTGAATGTGGGAATTGAGAGATAGAGAGGAGTCTAGGATGACTCCTAGGTTATGAGCCTGATATACTGGGAGGATGATGTTACCTTCTACAGTAATGTAAGGGATAGGAGGGGGAGGAGGTTTAGGGGGAAAGATAATGATTTCTGTTTTGGACCCGTTAGTTTAAGATATATACTAGACAATCAGTTCAAGATGTCTGAAGGGCATTTGGAAATTCAAGACTGGAGGTCAGAAGGACATAAAGGTACTTTAAGAATCATGAGAATAGGGGGCATCTAGGTGGTGCAGTGGATTGAGCACCAGCCCTGGAGTCAGGAGTACCTGAGTTCAAATCTGGCCTCAGACACTTAACACTTACTAGCTGTGTGACCCTGGGCAAGTCACTTAACCCCAATTGCCTCACTAAAAAAAAAATTAATTAAAAAGAATCATGAGAATAAAGATGGTAATTAAATCCATGGGAGCTTATATGATCACCAATTGAAATCATATAGAAGGGAACAAAAAGAGAGGCCAAGACAAAGCCTTGAAGGACACTTATGGTTAGAGGACATGGTCTGGAAAAAATTTCAGAAAAGAAGACAGAGGAGTAATCAGATAGGTAATAAAAAAAACCAAGACTGAGTGACATGCCTCCCCAAAACAAACAAACTAAACTAAACCAAACTAAACTAAACTAAAACATAGAAAGAAGATTGTCAAGTAAGAGAGAGTGATCACCACTGTCAATGACTTAAGAGAGATCAAGAAGAATGAGGATTAAGAAAATACCATTGGATTTGGTAACTAAGAGCTTACAAGTAACTTTGGAAAGGCCATTTTTAGTGGAATTACAGGTTCAAAAGTAGGATTGTAAAGGCTTAGAGAATGAGATGAGAGAAAGTGGATACACTTGTTGTAGAGAGCATTTTCAAGGAATTTAGCTGCAAAAGGCAAAAATAAGATACAGGGTAATAGGGATAGAAGAATCAAGTGCAGTGTTGTTGGTTTTTTTCCTCATTGGGGAAGATTATAATCAGTTGAGAATAAGAAAAGAGATTGAAAATAAGTGAAAGAATGGGGATGATAAAGGGAGGGGGTGCAATCTGGCAAAGGACATGTTATGGAATATCTTTTAAACTAATGAATAGATTAGTGTTTTTAAGAAGAATGACCCCTTCATTATTTGACACAGGGGTGAAGGAGGAGATAATGGAAGAAGACCATTGATTGATAGATGATGAAGAAAGGATCAGAGAGAACTCATAGTTAATGACCTCTATTTAACATATGAGGAAAGGTTCTCACCCAAGAGATTGGGGACAGAAGGAGCCATGTATAATTTGAGGAGGGATGAAGTTTGGAAGAGCCACTGTGGGGTGTCAGATAGTAATTTGATAAAGGTGGCATAGTAAGATTGACTAGCAACAGTAAGGGCCCAGTTGAGGTAGTATAATTTTGTAGTGCACTCAGAATGATTGTGTGACTTTCTCCTTCATTCAGCAGTGCATATGTAGGAATTGAGGTAGTGAATGGTAGGAGTGATCCATAGCTGAGATTTGGCTAAGCTATGATGGAATTCTTATTGTTAGACAGATTTCTTATAAATTAGAATCTCAGAACCTGAAGTAGAATTAGACACCTTCTAGTATAAAGTCTTCATGTTACTAATAAGAAAAATGAAACCTGGAGAAAGGAAGTGGCTTACTTAAGGATTATCCACAATAGCAGCTCTGAAAGCCAGCTTCTGAAGAAGATTAAGCAGAACTGTGGGACTTTCAAATTACTGTAAGGAATAGATGGTTGTGAACAAGCTACCTGAAAATTAGAATAGACACAATAGAAGCCAATGATTCCATGAGACAATAATATTAAAAGTTAAAAGAATGAAAAAAAAATAGAAGACAAAGTATCACTTTGTAAAAAAATGAGAATGAAGAGACTATATGAACACCAAGACCAATTCGAGAGCCAGGCATCCTATTTCAAAAAATCTTAAAATAAAACAGTCTACATCTTTGAGAATCAGAGGTCATCATGAAAATAATTTTAAAATCCACTAGTCATATCATAAAATAAACCCCAAAGTTAAATATCCCAGGAACATCATAGCCAAAATCTTTCAGCTTCCATAAAAAAATACTGAAAATAGCCAAAAAGAAAGTTTTCAAGGACTGAGGAGCTTTGGTCAGGATAACACATGATTTAGTAGTCACCACCCTAAAGGAGTGAAGAACTTGGATTATGATATTACAGAAAGTACAGGTTATAGCTTATGGCCAAGAATACCTTATTAAACAAAACTGAGTGATTCCCATGGGGGAGGGATGCCCCTTTAATAATAATAATAATAATAATAATAATAATAACAACAACAACAATAACTGCTTCCAAGCATTCCTGATTTAAAAAAAGGATTAGAATTATGGTAATACAATAAAGTTCAAATATAGGAGTGAAGAGAAACACTAAAAAAAGTTAACATAGATGAACAATGATGAAGGATTAACAAGGATAAAATGCTTATACATTAATACAAAGTTATGATATATGTGTACCTACTGGCAATGGTTCTATGTCTTGATGATTTTTAGAGAAGAATGGTAAGTGAAGTGAAGAGCGAATATGCTGGGAGGGGGGTAATTTAAAGGAAAGTTAGGGAAATCATCTTAACTAATCAGAGAACACCAGTACAAACTTATACAAACAAGGAAGAGGTGGTAGGCAGCAGTGTCTAATGGTGTTCTCTGATTAGTTGAGATGATTTCTTCCAAGAAATGACAACTTAGTGTCATATCAGGTACTAATAACTTAAACTAAGATATATTTTAGATAAGGAATTTTCCTGTTCCTATTGTTCTTCACAATCTTCTCTCTAAACTTCTTTTTATCAATCTTCATAGAATGATCAAAACAGGAAATAATATACATGTTTACATGCAGTTGGAAAAAATACATCTTACTCAACATAAAAATATGAGTGAAAGTAACAAGGAACAATGAAAAGAAAATAAGAAATTATAGGTTGATAGATTCAGGGAGCTATTATTCCTAAAAATAACAAACTTTGGATTTGTATAAAAATATTTAAGGGTTTTTTTCCCCCCTGGGACAATGAGGGTTTAGTGACTTGCCCCCAGGGTCACACAGCTAGTAAGTATCTGAGGCTGGATTTGAACACAGGTACTCCTGAATTCAGGGCTGGTGCTTTATCCACTGAGCTACCTACCTGCCCCCCAAAATAAATAATTTTTAAAGAAGAATAGTTGGGTGCTCACCTCCAGGACTAGATGGCTGAATTGTTACTCATCTCTTAGAAACATCATAGAAGGGATTGATGTCAAAGCATAGTTTTAAGTTTATATCTTCTAAGGTAAATTCTAGATCAGAAATTTTAGGATTCTATGAAGATGGATAAAAAGAAATTTAGAGGGGCAGCTAGGTGGCACAGTGGATAAAGCACCGGCCCTGGAGTCAGGAGGACCTGAGTTCCAGTCCTGACCTCAGACGCTTAACACTTACTAGCTATATGACCCTGGGCAAGCCACTTAACCCCAATTGCCTCACCAAAAAAAAAAAAAATAAAGAAGAAAAAGAAGAAGTTTAGAGAGAAGATTGTAAAGAACATAATGAACAGGAAAATTCCTTATCTAAAATGTATCTTAGCTTAAGTTATCAGAACCTCCTATGAAACTATGAAAAAACAAAAGTATTTGGCAGCTACTCAAAGGCCTACCTGGAGATTAATCTAAACTGATTTAATTAAATGAGAGTGATTGACTTTGATGATTAGCCTACTTAAAGGTAATTAGATTGTAACCACACCTGGCTAGGCCTTAAGAAGATATTGTTCTCAGAAGCTAAGGACTTTGAACTCAACTCAAGACCACCTTCAAGTCCAGTGAACCAATGGATTTGGATGACACTAACCAATCAGCTTGAAGTAGTGTGTAAGGACCGCCTCTGCTCCAGGATTTATAAAAAGCTTCCACACTCAGTTAGTTTTCTGGGGCAGTTCGTGGTTGAAGCAGGCTCATAGTAGAGGACTTGAGGAAGAACCAGAACAAGTTAGAACTCTAGGCTAAATAGGCCTTTCCTTAACTTTCTGAACTCTGCATGTTTTCCTTTTTAGTAATACCTAGTATGCTTTAATAAAAGACTGGTGCTAAAGATTCTAATTTAAGGTGACCACACATTTAGATTTTAAATATCACAACACTGAGTTGTCATTTCTTGGAAGAATAAGGACAAAAGTTAAAACTACTCTCAAGGACAAAAAATCACATATTTTTCTCTCATCACTAATGCTTCCTCATTGGTGGCAACCCTCCAGTTTCAGCAGGAAGTATCCTTTTTCCAAAAAAGAAAACATTTACAAATTCCCTAATTCATCACATTTAGAAAGCATTTTGGATTGCACAAAAATACAATTACACTAGAAAGACCACTTAGGAGCCTCTTTTCAGTGGCCAATGAGTCCTTTTGACCACAATGTATCCCTCATCATTCTTCCAATTTGTGATTGGTTGAAAAGGTACCATAAGCTAAAAACTTATTGTAATTATATATGTATGGGCATATGTACTTATGCATATATACATGTGTATCTGTTATTTCAATGTAGGACATTGGTCTATGTTTGCATGTGTATATGTGTCTGTGTATTTGAAACTATGGAGAGCCAAGCAAGAGTCTAAAGTTTTTTCTATTCCAATTCCTGGAACATTATTAGCACACAAAATGGTTTAAGAATGGGATGCAGGCCAGTGTTATTTGGTTTAAATTATATTTTTCTTTTCCTTTTTTTTTTTTTTTTTTGGTGAGGCAATTGGGGTTAAGTGACTTGCCCAGGATCACACAGCCAGTAAGTGTTAAGTGTCTGAGGCTAGATTTGAACTCAGGTCCTCCTGAATCCAGGGTTGGTGCTTTATCCACTGTGCCACATAGCTGCCCTAAATTATATTTTTCTTAATCTGATGTGAAACACTTCACATTTTAATGTTATATTTGGAAAATTCCTCCGACTGTGTTTATTTTTTCTAAAGCATTTGTTTGGGACCATTGTTGATTAAACCACCAAAATAAAGATAAATAGCTAGGGAAATGATGAAGAGGGAGGCTGTTGTTATGTAAAATAATGAGTGTGTGTGTGCTCACTTCTACATTTGTATGTTGATAGGTGTTATGATGGATAAAGTACTACTACTACTAATAGTAATAGTATTGCTTTTGCTGCTGCTCTCACCAGTAGTATAACAGTATAGACAGTATACACAATTTTTTGCCTGTCTGAGCTTGTTTTGATCTGATCAGCCTCAGGGGGACACATTGTACCTAGACTGAACAATAATAACAACTCTGACCCTCCAAACAAGGAAGATGGTAGAACAAGAGAGGTGGGAAATTAGAATATTCAAGATAGCAGTAAGGTGAAAAGATTGCTGGTGATGAGCTTAGCCTTGAAGAGGATCTTGTTCCCTAGTGTTGAAACCAAACAAAGCTACAGATGGAATGTGGAATAATATGATTCTAAAGGTTAAAATGTAAATGTGAAACTGAGAATAATGTCCTCTCTATATTATTTAATCTATAAGCTCTTAATTCTCTCAATTTTATATTTTTTAGAGTCAAATAGATATGATGACCAAATAAAGAATATTTAATTATTATTAAGCTCTAATAATTGAATCAGTCAACAAATTTATTTGTAGGGGTATACTTTATCTCCAAAAGCCACATCTTATTTAAAATATTACTTTTTTATTTCTTTAATGTAATGATAACTCAATTTGCATCTATACCTATCAGTATTTTGAATAAATAATCTATAAGTATTTTGATTTCCTGGTAAGTGCTGATTTGGAGGTGACATTTTGCAGAAAATGTCCTTATGTGAACCAAACTGTCTCTAGATTGGACTATTTATAAAGATTCCAATCTATTTGTAAATTTGGACAGAGAGGACTTGCAGAAATAAAAGAAAAATAGTTTTATTATGTTTTTGAAAAAAATAAGTACCTAGAGTGTTCTCAAATGGAAAACTTTAAATGCATTAACATTTCTATAAAGCAAAAATAAAACAATGCAAAACAAAACAAAACAAAAACTAATTTCATAGTATTTAGTTTGAAGGAACCTTTAGAGTATGCCTGATTCACGCCCCCCCCCACTCTCTCTCTTTCTCTCTCTCAATAGATGCAAAAGCGAATACACAGAGGATAAGTAATTGTCCAAGATCATAGAGGTGGCATTCAGACTTAGGTCCTATGGCAGCTAGGTGGCGCAGTGGATAGAGCACCAACCCTGGATTCAGGAGGACCTGAGTTCAAATCCAGTCTCAGACACTTGACACTTACTAGCTGTGTGAGCCTGGGCAAATCACTTAACCCCAATTGTCTCTCACACACACACACGCACACACACACAAATATTGTGCTTCTAAGTAATTAAGTGACTAACTTTTCACCTCAAGGAAACTTTCTACAATTAATTATAATATTCGATTTAGGCAGAATCTTGGGATAGCAGTATAGTGCTAACCTTGACTTCAGACAGACAGAAATGAAAATTTGGCCTCTAATGTGTTAGACAAGTCACAGAACCCTTATGAACATCAGGTGGCTACTTAGGATGTATCTACTAAATCATAAATAGTTTTCAACCTGTGTTAGTGGAGAGATTTCCTGTGTTTGATTCTTAACTCATATATTGATTTAATAAAAGTGGTATATTTTTAATCACAGTGGAATGAATTTTTAATTCACCATTTTTGAGCTTACTCACAGTATGTGTGTAAGTGCATATGTTTGTGTATGCATATGAAAGGAACTTAATTTTTTTAAAAGCTCTGAATCAAGCCCAGGTCTTTCTTTTGAGACAAACTATCTGCCCTATTTCAAATGGGTTGGTTTCTTAATTCTTGTTTTATTTTCCTACTCATCCTCCTCCCCTTATCATAAAAACATCATCGGTATCCAGGGTTCTTGCTGATTTTGAAATGCATGCCAAGTCACGCTAAATATATCTTAAGCTAATTGAATGTTGCTCCATCTGGAGAACACCTGGACAACATCCTTTATGACCAAATGATCAAACATACATTTCCTAAGAGGAAGCCTCCCAGCTTTTTCTTCTTATTCAAGATTATAAAAATTTTAAGGAATTTAACAAAATTATATATAAACTGAAGAACATTATATTCCAAAGTGGAAAGAATAAGGAATATTTTCCCACTCCAATATAATTTAAAGTAATATAAGAATAATATTGATACCAAATATATATTTTCTTAATACTAATATGTTTTTATTTCAGTTTTCCTTAATTTAAAAATTTTGTAGATATTGGAAAATATTCACCATAAAAATTTGTTATCCTGAAAATTGTTCCTTTCTAAATATGATTTCGAAGTGTCTGAATATCTATTGTAATTGATTTGTTTTTTTATGTTCCTCCTAACCAAAATAGATATGATTACCCAGTCACTGATTTCTTTGCCTGGAATATTCTGCACTTTAAACAGGACATGATGCTCAATTGGATGGTTCCTTCACTCATAAAAGTGCAAAAACTGATGATTGTAGAATTATTAGATACTTTTAAAGAGTTAATTTCAGAGAATAACCTTCAACTCAATGCAATCCCACAAAAATTTATTAAACATCTAGGCTCAATCTAGGCACTAGGCTCAATGATGTGACCATCAAGACAAAAAGGCAAACCAGTCACGTGGGTGGCATGGAATGTAAGGGAAGATGAAACATGTACACAAGTATGAAAAAAAAAGTATCATTAAGGAGAAAAAAAAACTAAGAAATGGAAAAATTAGGGAAGGTGTTATATGGAAGAACCTTAGTGAGTTTCTAATCTAATGCCCTCATTTAGAAGATGAGAACATTGAGCCTCAGAATGTTTAAATCTGTGTCAGAGTCAAAATATGAATCAAAGCCTTCACAAATACAAAGACCATAAAACCACTGACTCTTGGGCAGTACTCCTGAGCTAGCACTTGAAAGAAGACAAAGATTCAGAGAGTAAGATATGATGAAGAATAGAATTGTAGAAATTAGGGAAGATTTATGTGAATGCACAGAAACACTAGATATAATTTAGAGTCTAAGAAACTCTGAGTGGTTGAATTGAACTGGATTGTAGAAGTGATAAAGGACAAGAACATGAAATAATTTTGGAAAAGTAAGCTGAAGTAAGATTATGGTGAATTTTTATAGTCTTTCTGAAAACTTTGTAATTTATGTTAGAGGCAATAGGAAGTCACGGGAGTTGTTTTTTTGTTTGTTTGTTTGTTTTGTTGATGTTGTTCTTTTAAGGAGGGTGAGATTTTTACATGTAAGCCCTACTGGAAACAGGGAACAACAATAAGAAATCTGTTATAGCAAATCAGAAAATAGGGTTGGCACTATAGCTTTGATCCATTGTGAGAACATAAAAGATTGGAACTCAGGAAGATGACTCTTCCTGACTCCATGCCAGGCACTGTATTCACTATGCCACCTAGCTGTCCATTAGATGGAACTAGGATTGCAGAGAAACTGACTGACAGACAGGATTGTGAAAATAGCAGGGTGCTAGATGCTAGGAGAATAGCCATTTTTGGCTCTGTGTTGGTTTCCCAGGATTTCCCAGGCAAGAGAAAGAGAGAAACTAGAGGTCATAGACTGAAGAAACCATAGCCTCTGTCTGTCTAGAGGAAGGAAGAAAATAGATCTTTCTTCTTGGCTTTTGTGAATTGGACCTTCAGGGCTAACACTTTCAGCCTGGGTTCCTGACTTGTTTGATGGAGAGAAAATTGTGACAGATCATGGCTCACTCATACCCCCATCTTCCTTTTCACTTCACAGATCTTGTATTCCCTAGAGGAAGTTCCTGGGCTTTAATTCCTAAGATAGATGAGCTTGTAGCCCCAGTGGGCCCAAGAAAAGATGTAGTAGCCATTTTCCTGGTCAGTTGTTTTAAGTCATGAAACCACAAGTATGAGAAAGTGCCAGCGCTCACAAAGGAGGCTGCATTTTTGCAACTGATTAAAAGTTTTTGATTGGAAGTTAGTAGATCTGGCTTCTAGTCCCTCCTCTGTAGCCCTCTGTTGCATCTTTGTAAGATGAAGGGCCTATATTCAATGGTCTCTAAAGGTCCCTTCTAAATCTCACACTCATAAACTCTAAATAAAACATTTCAAGTTAGAAAGGACCGTAGCCCATTATGTTCAGTCCTTTTTCCCCCTTTTTACAGGTGAGGAAACTGGGTATGTTTAAGTAACTTGGCCCAGATTCACCCAACTAGAAAGGTTCTGAGGTGGGATTTGAACCCGTATCTTTCTCTATTCAACCTCAATTTCAGTAAGACTTAAATAAACCTTGATTTGTGACCTTAGAAGGGTACTTCTTACTTCTGGGGCTTCAATTTGTTCTCCTGAAAATGTAGGAAGAGAACTGGCTAATGAATAAAGTCCCATCTAACTCCCATGTATTATAAAGATTGTCTTCAGGCTCAATTTCAGACCCTTTTCTAAAGGTATCTATCTTAACAAGTTATCTCTCAGCCCACATTAATTGGAATTCATGCTTGCTAAATGTCAAAAGTTCTTATGAATACTCAAATATCAAGAATATTATTTTAAAAAGTTAGCTATCAAATGCACCTCACCCTCTTGTCAGAGGCAGACTCCCAGCAGTATCTTCATCATGTTCTAATATCAATAATCCCTCCTACCCTCCATGTTGTATCATTTGACTCCATTCCCCCAACCATGATCACGAAATGAAGTTATTTTCATATCATTTAAACCAGAAATTGAAGTATATATCTACAATTTAATTTTGTCTTATTGTTTTTCAGTTGCTTTCATTCATGTTCGACTCTTTAGGAGCACATTTAAGGTTTTCTTAGCAAAGATACTAGAGTGGTTTGCCATTTCCTTCTCCAACTCATTTTACATATGAGGAACCTGGGTCAAACAGGGTTAAGTGACATACCAAGGGTTGTACAGCTAGTAAGTGTCTGAGGCCAGATTTGAACTCAAGAGGAGGATGGGTTTTCCTGACTCTAGGACTGGTACTGTATCCACTGTGCTACCTAGCTCCCCTATATATATATATATATATATACACATATATATACACATATATATATACATATATATATATATATATACATATATATGTGTGTGTGTGTGTATTTATAATATATATGATACAGATACCTTCCTATACACATATATGTGTATATATATATATTACTATATATATATGTGTGTGTGTACATGTGTGTGTATTTATAATGTATATGATACAGATACCTTACTATAGACAGTAGACCAGACAAAAAATGACGAAACCCTAAACTAGATATTGTGTATACATTTGAGAAAGAGAAATTTTTGGCGTGGGGCAATGAGGGCTAAGTGACTTGCCCAGAGTCACACAGCTAATAGTGTTTGAGGTCAGATTTTAACTCAGGTCCTGCTGAATCCAGGGCTAGTGCTTTATCTACTGCACCACCTAGCTACCACCTAGGAAAAATGTTAAAAATGCAGATGAGACTTAAAAGTTGTCCTACTTTTTAGAGTGTCAGTTTTTAGGAATTTTTCAGCAAACTTATGCCTAGAGACTCTTTTGTGATTTGGAGGTCATCCTATTCCTTTACTGGACAACTATAAATGAAAACAGTATTATATACTTGGAAATAAGAGGAACTCAATACATAGAAACAGAAGAGAATAAATGTATGGGTTGTAATGGGATAAGACAGGATGGGACAGAATTAAACAGTACAGAATGTACAACACCAAATAGAAAAGAACAGAATGCTAACTGGAGTCCATGTGCTTTTCTATCATCTCTATTCATGTGTTTTTCTATCATTTAAACTGCATCATCAACCACTGAGAAAACAATAATAACAAGAAAACACAACCATTTCATCTAAAGGGTCATGACTTTATCATTCAGCTGCTTCCAATTTTATTTTAGGCACAGTTCTGTAATGAGCTGGGTTAGCTGATTCTTCAGCAAATAGATTTGATGCAGCAAAATGGGATTAGGGAAACGGAAAGAATACCCTTTCTTGTGGAAGGAGAAATCATCTTAGGAATAATTCAGTAACTTTTTCTAGTAAATAGACAATCATATCATTTGAAATTCAGGACAGTGTCTTTTAATCCTCTGAAAGTATCTTAATTAATTTTTAAAAAAAAATTTTTTAAAGTGAGGCAATTGGGGTTAAGTGACTTGCCCAGGGTCACACAGCTAGTAAATGTTATTTGTCTGAGGCCGGATTTGAACTCAGGTACTCCTGACTCCAGGGCCGGTGTTCTATCCACTGCACCACATAGCTGCCCCCTGAAAGTATCTTAATTAAAAAGGCCATAAAAAGAATCTATGTACACTTTAATATTTATTATGAAGATTTTTGTTTATTATTTCTGTTGTGGGTGTTGTTGTGGTAAATAGTGCTAATACTATTAATAGTATTTGCCAGTAACCTATTCATACTAAATATATCTATTTTTCTCTTATTTCAGTAGTTTAAGTAATCCCTTCATCAATGCAGGTCATAATATCACCTTTGACTTAGGAGAAAAATTGTGTGTTCTTCTAGTTGAAATAATCCATCACCAGATGACTGACCTTCAGGTGATGGTCCTTTCTGAACTTAGATCAGCTAAGTCACATGGATTGTATTCCCAGGCCCATATTTGAAGTCTTTCCAATTTGACTGGAGAATCATTATTAACATCATTATTTGCATATTATTAAAACTTATATTATAAATTAATATCTATCATAATCACACATTAATGACTCACATATATGCAGAACTTAACCATTACAAAGGACTTTACATGCTTGATCTTCCAAAAACTCTGTGAGATAGATATTACATTCAATAGTATTGTTGTTTTAAAGATGAGAGAAGAGTTTCAGAAAGGCTGATGAATTGCCCTAGGTCAGAGAGCTAATAAATGTCAAAACTGGGAATCAAGCCGATTTATTCCTTTGTTATAAGCTGTGTCAATTATTTGAACTATTCTCATTTAAATAATCATATTTATGTTTATATTTTATAAATCTACTCAGAAATCATGTTTGTGGGCATCTCTTTGAAAACTTTTTTATTCTTCATCATAGCATGAAGATAAATTTGGATACACAAAGTCCAACAGATTCTAACTTTTAGAAAGGTACTGAATAGGGTCCCAGTGAAGAACTGGGTACTTGCTGTCTGAAAATAATTCTTTCTATGTATAAAGAACTTATTTAGCTGTAGATGGGCCAATAATTATATATATATATATGTATATATATATATGTATATACATACGTATATATGTGTATACATATATATATGCACACATATATGCACATATATATGTATATGTGTGTATATATATATGTGTGTGTGTGTGTATGTGTGTATATATATATATATATATATATATATATATATATATATATATATATATATATATATATATGTATATATGGTACATTGTAGTCCATGATAGAGACAAAGACAATAAATGGTCCTAAACCACATATCCCTCTTCTACCTCAATAATTCTGGTGACAAGTTATTGTGACATAATTTTTAAAAGGATATACAGGTTAATAGGAATCATGTACAGTTAGGGGTTTTTTTTGAGATTTTGATAAACATTAATTTAATTTGGTTAGAAGGAATTGACTATAATTAAAAGAACCAACATACATTTACATAAATATTCTGATAATTTAAAAAATTAATAGCACATCTTCTCCATTGATTGTGAATGCCTCCTCTAACAAGACAGCATATGCTATAATTGGTATATGCAAAACCGTTACAAATTAATCTTGGCAGGTAAGGCAGCATTAGTAACTGGAGGGAACAAGATAGGTGTCATCTAAAAGGTAATATTTGACCTTAGTCTTGAAATATGTGGGGGATTCCAAGAAGAAGGAATCAGTAAGGAGTATATTCTGGGCTTGGAATACAGTAAGCACAACAGCACAGAGATGGGATATAGAGTGTTGTGTGTCTGGAATAACAAACTGGTAAATTTGGCACAACCATTTATGATGTAAAAGAAAGTAATGAATAATAAGACTGGAAAGGTAGAACCAGGCAATGTTGTGAAGTGTTAAATGCTAAATTTAGGAGTTTATTTTGATCTTAGAGATAATAAAGAATTGCTGGAATTTATTGAGTAGGGGATCATTTACTCAGAATTCTTCCTTAGGAAAATCAGTTTAGTCGCTAAGGCAAAGACAGATTAGAGCAGGAAGGGGGCAAAAGGATCCATTAAAAAGGTATTGTGATAATCTCAGTGATGGATGATGAAGGCCTAAAATAAGGTTTTTAAAGTTTTTAAACTTTTTAAAGTTTCTAACTCTAAAACATCGGTAATGAATTAAATATTTAGAATGAGTAATAGAAAGAAGTTAATAACAACACCAAATTTATGAATATAACTAACTGGAAAGATATGTCTGGAAAAATAATTGGCTTAAGGCAAAAAATATTGAGTTTTGTTTTGGACATGTTGAGTCTGAGATCTTATAGAGCAAAGTCAAATAGAAATGGATCACTGAGTAGCATGTTGATTTGAAAAACAACAAATTAACATCATGTATGTTGCATTTTCATTTATTTTGTTAAACATTTATAAGTTGGATTTTAGTCTGGTTTGGGCAATTTATGGTCTGTGGGCCTGGAGTTTGACACTTTGACTATAGAATATGGAATTCAAAATGTCCAAAAAGCAGAATGTGATATAGGACAAAAAGTTCAGGAGTTAGAGAAGGGCTGGATATATAGATTTGGAAGTCATTTGCAGAAAGATAATAATTAAATCTATGAGAACTAATAAGGCATATCGAATGAATGAGTATATAGAAGAAGCAGAAGAATATCTAGAATGTAAGAACTTTGACATATATACAGTGAGCGAGTATCAAATAGATGATGACCCAGAGAAGATATAGAAAATGAATGGTCAGGCAGATAGGAAGAGAAACAAGAAAAGAATGTCAGGGAATTGCTAAAAAGAAATAGTATCTAGGAAGAGAGGTTACTCATCAATATTAAATTATAGAGAAGGTCATGAATGAGTTGATCAGACAAATAGGTCATTTGAGAGATCATCAGTAACTATGGAGACAACAGTTTTAGATAAGGAATGGGGTCAGAACAAAGACTGTTAAAAGAGAGTAGGAGGAGTAAAAGCAATGAGTGGGAGGAAAAAGAGAGAGAGGGAGAGAGAGAGAGTCAGTAAGTGTGTGTGTGTGTGTGTGTGTGTGTGTGTGTGTGAGAGAGAGAGAGAGAGAGAGAGACAGAGAGACAGAGAGACAGAGAGAGACAGAGAGAGACAGAGACAGAGAGAGACAGAGACAGAGAGAGAGACAGAGGCAGAGACAGAGAGACAGAGAGAATATAGAACATTTATTAAGTGCTTACCAGATTAATATGTGAAAACCACTGTCTCATGTGTAGGGGATACAAATACAAACAAAATAGTCCCTATCATCAAGCAACTCACATTTTAGTGGAGCATTTATGTAGTGGGGGAAGGATAGAGAAGAATGAAAAGCCAAAATGTCTGGCAAGGAGATGGATAAGAAGTCTAAAGAATGTATTAGCCAGGAGTGAAATAAGTATGGCTGGGGTCCTTACTGAAATGACAATCTAATACCCATATACAATGATGGTTCGTAGGAATGGTAGAAATTTGTGAAGATTGTGTTGTGTTTGTGTTTGTGTTGTGTTGTTGTTTTTTTAAAGATACCAAAGAATTGTGAAATGAAAACATCAGGGAAGGTATAATTTTATTGATTTTATTGTTCAGGAACTCTTTTTGCCTCTTTCCAATGTTTTTGCATGGAGTCCATATAGGAGAGTTTGCTAAGCATAATCTATAAGGATAGAGGATAGATTCATGGATGGAGTGATAGGTTTGTAGCCAGAAAGGTCTGCTTTGGAATCTTACTTCAGATTGCTGAGGGATTCTGGGCAAGTTACATCACTTTTCTCTGATCCTTCTGATTCCTCACTTGTAAAATGTAGTCAATAATTGAGATGACCTCGTGAAGTTGTGTGAATGAAGGAATTTTAGAGATCATCTAATTCAACTTCATTTTACATATCTTGAAACTGGGTCTTAGAAAGTTAAGTTCCTTGCATAAGGAAGGAAAGGAAAACATTTATTGTGCCTACCATGTGTCAAGAACTAAGCTAAGAGCTTTACAAATCTAGCAGGAAAATGCAATTATTATCCTCCTTTTGCAGTTGAGGAAACTGATGCAGAGAGAGGTTAAGTGAATTATTCAGATTCACGCAGCTTATAAATGTCTGAGGTAGGATTTAAACTAAGGTATTCCTAATTCCAGGTCCAACATTCTATCCACTGCATCAAATAAGTGTCTTGGGTCATACTGATGTGAAATCACAGATCTGGGATTCTAAGTCAGGCTCTGTAACTCCAAGCTTCATTTGTACAAAGTTATATCAAATGAGATATGAATGTAAAATGCTTCACAAATGTTAAAATTATATTCATTATTATTAAATGATATTATTTTACTCTGATTTGGGTAAGATATGATTTTATCTAACATACTATTTTATTCTTTGTAAATATCTCCTTTCTTTTAGTCCTTCAAAGTTTCCTCAAGCACAGATTTCTGTTAGCTGCTTATAATAATCACTTGGATTTCCAAAGCACTTGAACATTTCTAAAGCACTTTTATATTACCTTAGGGAAGCAAATTCCTCCTTAGTGGAAGTAGCTGATGATTAACTTAAGTACCAAAATATATCTGGGGCCAAATGAGAAAAGAAATGGCATCCTATTCAGCCATGGAAACTATTGCAGAGGGGGTTACCAGTGGAGTGCAGAGGCTGGTATGGAGCAAAGGTCCTCAGGGGTGGGGTTGTTGGAAAGGAATTCCATTTGTGTGCTTCCTATTTTAATAAATTTTTACTGCTAAGCGTTAAACACAGTTTTTTCTACCTGCTGAAGGTAGTCCAGGTCTGGCAGTACCTTTTAAATGTGGGGGCCCCAGGACAAAGTCCTATCAATCCATTCTAGTTACACAGTCAGTATTATTAGCACCTATAAGAAGATCATCATCATCAACAACAACAACAATTTTTAAGTAATGAATATAGAATTTGAACCTGGTTGTTTTACAGTATCAATTCACTGTTCTTTCCACAATATCATATTTTCACTTAAAATAGATTTGTTCTTATTGTTCCGGAATGAATCTGCTGTTCTATCTAGAGCTCTTTAAAAAGTATTATTCCTGTCTTCCTCTTTCTGTGCCTTTATCTGGGTACTACTTATGATCACCCAATGGTTTATGTTCTTTATCTTATATGATATGTAGATAAAAATGCGAGCCCCAAATTTCCCCCTCTTAGTTATTGCAACAAAGTGCCTTTCTTTTTAATCTGTGAGGACTCTTAAATGTGAGTCTCCATATGAAAAAGGTCTTTACATTTCCCTCAGGGCTTTGCAGAATATCATTTTAATATAATCACCGTCGAGATGGAGGAGAAAACATTCTTCCTTGACTTTTAACTCCTTCTTTTTTTGGCTAAAAGAAATTCATAGCAAATTAAGTAATAAGAGCTAAATGAGGGGGTCTATCCACTCATTCTCCAAGTAGTACGGCATGATAGAGAGATGCTATCATTGGAGTGAGGCAGGTTTGGATTCAAGTCTTTCCTCTTAGACTTATAAACTATATCATGGGAAAACAACAAATTCTCAAAACTTCTACTTCCTCATCTATAAAACAGAAATGAAAACACTTGTAAGATTTGCCTGGGGTTTGTTGAAGGATCAAATGAAATAACAAATATGCAAAACCATAAAGTACAAGGAGCTCCCAGTGATAAACTGTATCTACCAACAAAGATTGGCCTTAGTTCTATAATTCATAATTTTTGTTTTGTTTTGTTTCTGGGGCAATGAGGGTTAAGGGAATTACCCAGGGTCACACATCTAGTAAGTGTCAAGTGTCTGAGGCCATATTTTAACTCAGGGATTCCTGAATCCAAGGCTGGTGCTTTATCCACTGTGCCACCCATCTGCCCCCTATAATTCATAATTTTAGAGGCTAACATAGTGATTACAGGACTTAAGTAACTTGTCCAAGGTCACACAACCAATAGGGGGAGACTAGAACCCAGATCTTCCTGAATTTGAGTCTCTATCCATTATGTAATAATGCTTCTCAATAACACTAACTTATTTTGATTTTTCATTAAAGATGACCTTATAACTAGAATCTACTCCATAGTAAGCATTAACATATTGCCAATAAATCACATTGGACTTAGCTAATGGCATTAGATTTCAGAAAGGGCAGACCAAATAGTGGTCATAACAAATTGTTTCTTTGAGATTGGATTTGTAATATATGATACAGTAAAGTAAAATTGCTGGCTACAACTTAAGCTTGCACCATCTGTTCTGATCCCCATATAGCTTTTCCAACCTGCTGGCTGTTATGTATAATATTTTGGAGGAAGAGGAGGAAGAGGATGAAGTTTTATGTTTTCATCAGCCAGGATTCCTAAACATGGGCATGATTTGTCACTAATAGGACACAGAAGTTATTTGTTTTAGATGTTCTGCTCTTGAATTGTATCACAAGTTGCTAAACAGAAGATGGATAAAATACATGACTTAATTGTTGAACCCAGTACTGCAATCTTTTGCCTAGCCCTCAAAACAACGTATGATAGATCAAATGCATTTTAACAACAAAAATATTTAGCATCTTTGGTATAAGATTTCTGTATCATATGGGAAAATGCAATGTTTCCTCAACTGTAAGGTTGGTGTTTTTTGTTCCTCTTTTTGAAAATCATTCTTCCAATTGTTTAAACTTTACTGCTTGATGCTAAGAAAAGCTACAAAAATACAGATGCATAAGATTCTCAAGTATATATAGAAGTAGATTTCTTGGGAACTTAAGTAAAGTAGTGGCTGCTTGCGCATGAAGATTGAGCTGTTTTGTCAAATGTTTGGTTGGAGATAAGCCCTGATTTTCTATCCATTTCTATTCTGTTCATCACTCTGCACTCTATCAGATTTAATGGAATTACAGATCCATCTTCCTTCAGAAGTTCACTGACTTTTGCTCACAATGTACCATTTCCTTAAAAGACTCCCATCTGTAAATTTAATAAGCATTTATCAAGTACCTCTTTTGTATCCAGCACTCTGCTAGGTGCCAGGAATTCAAGTGTAAATGTAAGGAAATTTCTGCCCTCAAGGAGCTTACATTGAAATGGAAAAAACAATACATACATATATAATTATATAGTTTGTGTAAACTAAATGAGTGCATGGCCATATATTTATGTGGACTATACTACTACTAGGGAGGGGCATTAGAAGAAGCTTTCTGTAGCTTTAGTGGCTGAGCTAAGTCTTAAAATACCCAGGAATTCAAAGAGGTGGAGTTGAGATGAGAGAACATTCTAGGCATAAGGGAAGCAAGTACAAAGTCATAGAGATGGGAGATAAGCTGTCATGTATAAGAAGGTTTAAGCAAATATGTCAGTATGTGCATGTAGAAAGGAGTAATGTGTAAGAAATCTGGAAAAATAGAATGGGGTCAGTTCTGGGTGTGGAGCCAAGGATGGTGGAGTGAAACCAGGAAGCTGTCTGAGCTCTCCCCAAATTCCCCCCAAAACAAGGCTAAATTAAGTCAACAGATTCTGGAACTGCAAAACCAGCAAAAACAAAAACAAAACAAAACAAACAAACAAAAAACCCAGAGTGAAACAATCTTCTGACATAAGATAACCTTGAAGATCTTCAGGAAAGGTCTGTTTCATCTGGGTTACAGGGGAACACAGCTCAGTGAAGGGAGTGCTTGGGCAAGTCAGCAAAAGGCTCTTAGTCACAGCACAGATCAGCAGCTGAGGACCCTCAGTCTTAGCCCAGCAAGTTAGTGGCACAATAGGCTAGTTGAGACCTCCAACTCCAATGCAGGAGGCAATCTGCTAGTTGGGGTTTGGGCTACCCAACAGGACCAGTTCATTGAGAAGCTGCAAGCTGTTGACATCTCAGAGCAAAAATATGGTGACTCAGCCCCTGGGACCCAGCAAAAGAAGCTCTGGACAGTGCACACTGTATCCCAGAAGCAGAACTCAAGGTTAAAAGGCAAAAAATAATCTAAAATAAAACTAAAAGTAAAATTATGAATAAGGAACAAAAAAGAACCCTCACTATAGACAATTATTATGGTTACAGGGAGGATCAAAACATAAACCTGAGTTCAAATCTGGCCTCAGACACTTGATACTTACTCATTGTCCTGGAAAAAAAAATCAGCTCAAATGCAACCTTTGGGGCAGCTAAGTGACTCAGTGGATAGAGCACTGGCCCTGGAGGCAGGAGGACCTGAGTTCAAATCCGGTCTCATACACTTAAGACTTACTAGTTGTGTAACCCTGGGCAAGTCACTTGACCTCAATTGCCTCACCCTTCCCCCCCCCAAGGAAAAAAAAACAAAAGAAGTTAAGGAGGTAAATATAATTTTAGAAATATTAAATATGATAGATATCTGGAGAAAACTGAATGAAGATAGAAAAAAACATACCGTTTTCTCAGTAATTCATGGCATGTAAAAAAAAAATGACCATGTATTAGGGCAAAAAAACTCACAGACAAATTCAGAAAGGCCGAGTAGTAAATATATCCTTTTCAGATACTGATGCATTCAAATTATTTGCAATAAAGGGCCATGGAAAGATAGTAAAAAATTAATTGAAAATTAAATCATCTCATCCTAAAGAATGAGTGGGTCAAACAGCAAATCATAGAAAAAATGAATAACTACATCCAAGAGAATGACAATAATGAGACAACAAACCAAAACTTATTGGATGCAACCAAAGCAGGTCTTAGAGGAAATTTTATGCTTCTAAATGTTTACATGAATAAAATAGAGAAAGAAGACTTCAATGAATTGGGCATGTAACAAAAAAGCTAGAAAAAGAACAAATAAAAAAATAACCATTAAATACCAAATTAGAAATTTTGAAAATCAAAGGAGAGATTAATAAAACTGAAAGTATTAAAACTATAGAATTAATTAATGAAACTAAAGAGCTGGTTCTATAAAAAAACAATAAAATAGATAAACTTTTGTTAATTTGCATAAAAAAGAAAAAGGAAAACCAAAATACCAGCATCAAAAATGAAAAGATGAAGTCACCACTAACGAAGAGGAATTTAAAGTCATAATTAGGAGCTATTTTGCCTAACTATATGCCAGTAAATTTGACAATCTAAATGAAATGGATAGATAGCTACAAAAAATAAACTGCCCAAATTAACAGAGGAGGTAATTAAATATTTAAAGAAGTCTATTTTAGAAAACTAAATTGAACAAGCAATCAATGAACTCCCTAAGAAAAAATATCCAGGGCCAGATGGGTTTACAAATGAATTCTACCAAATATTTAAAGAACAATTAATTATAATACTATACAAACTATTTGGGAAAATAGGTGAAGAAGGAATCCTATGAAATTCCTTTTTATTAGACAATTACAGTGCTGATGACTAAAACAGAAAGAACAAAAACAGAGAAATTATAGACCAATCTCCCTAATGAATATTGATGCAACAACTTTAAATAGAATATTAGCAAAGAGATTATAGCAATTTATCATTATGTTGCTTTTTAAAATTAAAAAAAAAATCTTTATTTGTTTGTTTGTTTTTGCGGGGCGATGAAGGTTAATAGACTTGCCCAGGGTCACACAACTAGTAAGTGTCAAGTATTTGAGGCTGCATTTGAACTCAGGTCCTCCTGAATCCAGGCCCAGTGCTTTATCCACTTTGCCACATAGCTGACCCCTATCACTATAATAATACACTGTGACCAAGTGTGACCAGGAATGCAGGGCTGGTTCAATATTAGGAAAATTATCAATATAATCAACCACATCAGTAATAATACTAACCAAAATCATATGATTATCTCAATAGATGCTGAGAAAGCTTTTAACAAAATGTAGCACCCATTCTTATTAAAAACACTGGAGAGTAAAGGAATAAATGGAGCTTCCCTTAAAATTATAAATAGTATCTATCTTAAACCATCAGCAAGTATTATACGCAGTGGGGACAAGTTAGAAGCATTCCCAATAAGATCAGTGGTGAAACAAGGATTTACATTATCACCATCAATATTGTATTAGAAATGTTAGCCTTAGCAATGATAGAAGAAAAAGAGATTGAAGGAATTAAAAAAAGGCAAGGAAGAAACAAAACTACCGCTCTTTGCAGATGATATGATGATCTACATAGAGAATCCTAAGGAATCAACTAAAAAAAAAACTACTTGAAATAATTACCAACTTTAGCAAATTTGCAGGATATAAAATAAACCTGCATAAATCATCAGCATTTGCATATTTAACCAACAAAGTCAAACAGCAAGAGAGAGAAAGAGCAATTCCATTTAAAATAACTGCAGATAATATAAAATACTTGGGAATCTACCTGCCATGGCAAACCCAGGAACTATATGAACATAATTACAAAACACTTTTCACACAAATAAAACAAGATCTAAACATGTGGAAAAATATAAATTCCTCATGGGTAGGCCATGGTAATATAATAAAAATTAAAATTCTACCTAAATTAATTTCCTTATGCAGTGACATACTAATCAAACTACCAAAAATTATTTCATAGTGCTAGAAAAAATCGTAACAAGATTCATCTGGAAGAACAAATGGTCAGGATTATCAGGGGTATTAATGAAAAAAATGCAAAGGAAGGTGGCCTAGCTGTACCAGATCTAAACCTGTATTATAAAGCAGAAATCAAATATATATATTTATATGTGTGTGTGTATATATATATATATATATACATATATACATACATACATACATACATACATACATATATATATATATATATATATATATATATATATATATATATATATATATATATATATATATATATTTGGTACTGGCTAAAAAATAGAGTGGTGGATCAGTGCAATAGGTTAGGCACACAAAACATAGCAGTAAATGAATACAGCAATCTCCTTTTTGACAAATCCAAAGACTCTAGACTTCAGGATAAGAACTCCCTATTTGACAAAAAATTGCTGGGACAATTGGAAAATAATATAGCAGAAACTAGGCTAAACAATGTCTTACATCATACACCAAAGTAAAGTCAAAATGGGTACAAGATCTAGACATAAAGGGTGATGCCATAGACAAATTTTAAAAAGAAGGAATATTTTACTTGTCAGATATATGGAGAGGGGAAGAATTTATGACCAAAGATGAAATAGAGAACATTACAAAAATGTAGCACGGATCATTTTGACAATATTAAATTAAAAAGGTTTTGAAAAAAACATGACATACAAAATTAGAAGGAAAGCAGAAAGCTGGGAAACAATTTTTACAGTATTTCAGATTAAGGTCTCATATCTAAAATATATAGAAAACTGAATCAAATATATAAGAATACAAGACATTCCCCAATTGAGAAATGGTCAAATGATATAAACAGGCAGTTTTCAGATGACAAAATTAATGTTATCTATAGCCATATAAAAATGTTCTCAATCACTATTGATTAGAGAAATGCAAATTAAAAGTACTCTTCAGATACCACATCACACCTATCCAATTGGCTAATATGACAAAAAATGGAAATCATAAATGTTCCAGATGCGGGAAAATTGGAACATGAACTGCTGGTGGAGCTGTGAACTGATTCATCCATTCTGGAGAGCAATTTGGAAACATATCCAAAAGGCTCAAAAACTTAGCATACCCTTCGAGCCAGCAATACTACTCCTAGGTCTAAATCCCAAAGAGATCACAGAAAAATGGGAAAGGAACCACATGTACAAAATATTTATTGCTTCTCTTTCTGTGGTAGCAAAGAATTGGACATTTATGGGATGCCCATCAGTTGGGGAATGGCTAAACAAGTTGTGGTATATTAATGTAATTGAATACTATTATGGTGTAAGAAATAATAAGCAGATGGATTTCAGAAAAAAGAAAAACAAACCTTGAAAGACTTACATGAATTGATGCTTAGTGAAATGAGCAGAACCAGAACTTTGTACATAGTATCAACAACATCGTGTGATGATCAACTGTAATAGACAACTTTTCTTAGCAATGCAATGATCCAAGACAATGCCAAGAGAATTATGGTGGAAAATACTCTCCACATTCAGAAAAAGAAGTATGGAGTCTGAATGCAGACTGAAGCTGACTATTTTCACTTTTGTCGTTACTGTTTTATTATTGTTCTTATTTATTCTTTCTTTTGTGTGTGTGTTTTTCACTTTTGTTCCAATTCTTCTCTTACAACATGAGTAATGTGGAAATACGTTTAATGCGATTGTAATGTATAACCTATATGAAATTGCTTGCTGTCCTCAGGAGGGGGAAGGGAAAAGTGGGTGGGAGAAAAATCTGGAACTCAAAAAAAACCCCTTTACATATAATTGGTAAAATATTTAAAAATTAAAAATTAAAAAAATAAGAATGTGGTTAAGCTGTGAATAATTTTAAATTTCAAACAGAAGATTTTATATTTGATCCTAGATAAAAGAGGAAGCCAGTGGAGTTTATTGATGTAGCCATGCTTTTACTGAATCCTAGGGTATTTTGCATGTTACTAAATATGCAGGAGACATAATTGGTGGAGAAAAGGTATATATGATGCTGCCTGCCTATATACAGAGGTACAGAAACTGTCTTTTAGAGAGACACAAGCTGTTATAGATATTCTTTGGGACTAACTTCAGAGGGGAGATAGCTGGGCTGTTGACAGTCATCTTGATTTTTGTCTTGCCACTGGATGCTGATGACTCTGGAGGAAAGAGTGAGGCTGATTGATTACATTGCACTGTTCTGCACATCACACACATGGTGCCATTGTTAGTTTTCAAGAAGAAATATGAACAACTAGAAGGGAGAGAAATTTTTAAGAAACTATTCATTCTGTGTTAATCACAATGTCCCACTCAAAATGAAAAGGGGACAGGAGTTAGAAATACTAATAATCTTTGGATCATTAAGACACTCCCCCAGCCAATCCAGCCCACCCCAGTCTCAGCAGCCTGCTTTGAGATGATCTGAGAGGCTGTCAGTAGTTATGAGGGGTGGATGTAGAGATACAATTTTCTCAGTGACCCCTGTAAGGCTGATACTTTGTATTCAGTTAGGTTATAACTACCTCAATGGGTGAATAACCTAACTGAAATGGGGTGGTTTCAAATTTGCATAGCCACAGAAAGGGGCAGAGTTGAGATTAATGGATAAAGGAAACACTATGGTTTCATTGGAGAAAAGTCCAATGATTTGACTAATGCTAGGATGCTGAAATACAGCCCTTATTTCCACCCTCCCATTAGATGATCACATAACATTTATGAACAAACCATAGTGCCATTGTGCTTTTTTGTAATCCATTTGTATAGCATAGATAGAAGTGGAGTCTGGAGGCAGGGATCCTAATATAACATCAATGTCATACAATAATATACTGAATTATTGTTATATTCAAATAATCTTGGCACAAAATTGCTTTGAAGGCTACGTTTAAGTTTTCTTTGGAGAAAATATTTTTAAAAGGCATGCAATCCTTTCAACATTTTTTTGCTTATTATTACTCTTCCCAATACTAAAATAAAACAAAACAAAAAAGGTAAGTCTACCCTACATTCCTGAGAACTACTGTTCTCTTGCTTATCTTAAAAAGCATTGTTTCACAGCTGACAAACAACAGCTATAAAGAATTTTCAAACTGCATCAAAATTATAATGTTTCTGAGCTATAACTAGAAAATATCTTAACTGATTCTAAGCAGGTATTGGGAGAAGTGGGAAGAGACCCATGGGGGACCATGACTTTCACGTAGTCCAATAGTTATCAAATTATCTCTCCTGGATATATTGTCCAGGTCAGTTGTCTTTCCCGTGAGGTATTTCACATTTTCTTCTATTTTTAAATTATTTTTATTGTTTTATTGTTTGACTGATTTCTGATGTCTCATAGAGTAATTAGTTTCCATCTGCCCTCTTCTAATTTTAAGGCATTATTTTCTTCAGTAAGCTGTTGCACCTCCTCTTCCATTTGGCCAATTCTACTTTTTAAGGAGTTCTTTGCTTCAGTGTTTTTTCTTCCCCATTTGGCCAATTGTATTTTTCCATATAAATATTTTATTATTTTCCAGTTACATTTAAAGATAGTTTTCAACATTTGTTTTTATAAGATTTCTAGTTTCAAATTTTTCTCCCTCCTTTCCCTCCCTCCCAATAAAACAAGTAGTCTGATAAAGGGTATATAAGTACAATTACATCAAACATATTTCTGCATTAGTCATGTTATGAGAGAAGAATCAGAGCAAAAAGGCATGACCCCCCAAAACAAAAACAACAAGAAAAACAAGAGAACTAGTATGGTCAATCTGCATCCAGATTCAACGGTCATTTTTTTTTCTTTTGTCTGGATTTGGAGAGCATTTTCCATCATGAGTCCTTTGGAACTATCTTGGATGATTGTATTGCTGAGAAGAATCAAATCCATCACAGTTGATCAACACACAATGTTGTTGATACTGTGTACAGTGTTCTCCTGGTTCTGCTCATCTCACTCATCATCAGTTCATACAAGTCCTTACAGGTTTCTTTGAAATCTGCCTGCTCATCATTCCTTACAGCACAATAGTATTCCATTACATTCATATAATGTATTCATATAATGTTCAGCCATTCCCAAATAGATGAATAACCCATCAATTTCCGATTCCTTGACACCACATAAAGAGCAGCTATAAATATTTTTCTGCATGTGGGTCATTTTCCCTTTTTTGTGATTTCTTTGGGGAAAAGACCTAATAGTGGTATTGCTGGGTCAAAGAGTATGCACAGCTTTATATGCCTTTGGACATAATTCCAAACTGTTCTCCAGAATGGTTGGATCAGTTTACAGCTCCACCAACAATGCATTAGTGTTCCAATTTTTCTACAGCTTCTCCAACATTTATTATTTTCCTTTTTTGTCATGTTAACCAATCTGATAGGTTTCAGGTGGTACCTCAGAGTTGTTTTAATTTCTATTTCTCTAATAAATAGTGATTTAGAGCATTTTTTCATATGGGAATAGATAGCTTTGATTTCTTTATCAGAAAACTGCCTGTTCATATACTTTGACCATTTCTCAATTGTGGAATAACTTGGATTCTTATAAATTTGAGTTATTTCCCTATACATTTTAGAAATGAGGCCTTTATCAGAAATACTGGTCATAAAAATTGTTTCCCAGCTTTCTGCCTCCCTTCTAATTTTGGATGCATTGCTTCTGTTTGTACAAAAACTTTTTAATTTAATGTAATCAAAATCATCCATTTTGCACTTCATAATATTCTCTATCTCTTGTTTGGTCATAAACTGTTCTCCTTTCCAGTGATCTGAGAGGTAAACTATTCCTTCCTCTCCTAATTTATCTATGGTATCGCATTTTATGTCTAAATCATGTACCTATTTTGACCTTATTTTAGTATAAGGTGTAAGATGTTGGTCTATGCCTAGTTTCTGCCATACTATCTTCCAGGTTTCCCAGCAGTTTTTGTCAAATACTGAATTCCTATCCCAGAAGCTAGAAAGAAGTTCTTCCTTTTTCATCTATTCAGTTAATAACATCCACATCATAAGTGAACTGTGATCTTCATCCTCTACAAGTATGCAGGAAAGAAAGACCATCCCAGGCTGGTCAAATTTTAATATGCAGCCTGTTCCAGCTACACAGACAATCAAAGGTGCTTATACCCACCTGATGTGGCAGGAGAGCTCAGGGAAGCACCTCAACCTTGTTTAGGTAATGTAGGCATATGCAATGCAAGTCTTCTTCAACATTTATTAGTTTATGGTAATGTTTTACAAAATTCACATATATAACTTATATCTGATTATTTACAATCTCAGGGAGGGGGAGGGGAGGCAGGAAAGGAGGGATAAAATTTGGAACACAAAACTTTAAATAATATGTTTATTATTTTAAAAAGTATTAGTTAAAATACTTCTTTCTCTCACTTATATTTCTCTGTCTCTGGCTCTCACTTTCCCTGTTTCTGTGTCTGTCTCTCTGTCTCTTTGTCTCTCTGTATGTCTCACTCTCTGTTTCTGTTTCTGTCTCTATGCCTATCTCTCCATCTCTCTTCCCCCTTTCTCCTCTCTGTTCTTGCTTTTGATGTTATTTCAGTAATATTACTTTAAAAAATGAGACCTCTTCTTGGAGATATCACACTGAATCCCAAATGAAGTTGTTTTGGTTTGGTTTGGTTTATAACATTGTTTTTAACTGAAATTTTCTCATTGACTTCCTTGATCTTTAATGAAATAATGAATTAAACTATTGATGAAGGCAATAGATTTTGCACTTCAATCACTGTCCTAGGAATATTCAGGGGGGAAGAAAACTTTCCATTTAAATAAATGCAGTGCAGAGACTGAGGATTTTCTGGAACCTTGTGTTTATTTCAGGTTCTATTCACACTGAGATATTTATTTATGCTTTTCTGTGTCCATATTCATTGTTTGCCCCTAGGTTATTGTGACCTTTTGCAATTGATATAATCTGTTCAATGTGAACAAGCCCATTCAGTGCTATAAACTGTAATTTCAG